>NC_063211.1:28392042-28427042 GCF_017589495.1 Alosa alosa
AATGCATTGCTCAGAGGGCATTGCTGTCCACTCCCTTCTGGATATTATTATTTTTTTTTAATCCAGGTAAATAAATAAATAAGTCAGGTCCACTCCCTACCATATTCATCATATACACTTCCAGCATTCTCTGATCAATATCTTTTACTTTTGTCAAACAATAACCATTTATCAAGCCAAATGCAGTTGTCCAGGAAGTCGAGAAAGTGCTCTTATGTCTGGCTTTGTAATGAATGACCTGGCTCTACAACATATTCTTCTAATGAGCATTAAAGTATTTTATGATTCACTTTCCATTTTTATTTGAGAGGTCTGTGTAAATGTTGTACTTGTGCAATGATAAAAGGAGAAGATAAGGTACATAAGATAAATACACTTATTACTGGACCATTATCAAAAATCAATAAATCCCCACAAATTAGAGATGGAAGCTATATGTAATGCATGTGCTATTACTGTGTTCTACTTCCAGATTTCATTACAGATTTCATAACAGTATAAAACAATAATACATTTTCATTTGAAGGGGGTGAGGTACTGTTTCGGTATTAGACAAAGAAGACTTGTGTTGGCTGTCTGTGAGATTTTGCCATACACAGTTGAAGTCCAAGAGAGGTCAATGCCTGCTACAGATACACAGTTCTCCAAATTCCTTAGAGGAAACGAAGAGGGAAGTGTAGTTGTGGTTTGTCAAATCTATTTCCATTTTCATTCCTTTCTATTCCTCCCCTTTCCCTTTCTTCCTTTTCTTCCTCTGTCCTGTCCTTATCTCTACATTACACTGTGAACAGATAAGACATAGTCAATGACACACACACACACACACACACACACAGACTACACACTGCCAATGTAGTGTGGGCTTGTGCTGTCACCTGCTTGGCGACTGTTTCATTAGGGCGTTATCACAGGCCAGGCAGAGAATCTGTCATGTTCATGCAGAACAGGGAAATTCCGTCTGGCACCTCAGCGCTCTGCAGTCCACTCTCATAACATTCCCAGAGACAAGAGGCCCGTCGGCGCCCTGGAGACAGGATTTGCCAGGGCAGCACTAAACAAAGCTTCGGGATTACTGAAATGGGAAAACCTGAGAGTAACAAAGCTCCTGTTCAGCATTGCTGTTTGCGGTTTAAAAGTTACCTTTAGCATCCTCTAAACTTGAACAACAAGATACGAGATTAGATCTATGGTTCAATAGAAAAACTGAAATAAAAAGGAAATAAGAAAAATAATATCAGCATGTTGGAAAAGTAAGGATATATTAGGTTGTATTTTTTCACATCATCATTTCATCTCTTGTCTTTTTTTAACAGCAATATTGACATCCTTGCCCAAAGAGAATGAAGATCGTTTTAACTGACAGCGCAAAAGTGGCTGGAGTCACTAAGGAGATGATCTAACTCCCAAAGGATTAAAGGATCAATATCCATGACTTCCTCTAGGAGGCTTGTGTGTGTGTGTGTGTGTGTGTGTACTCTCTCTCTCTCTCTCTCTCTGAGAGATAATTTGAAGGTCAGTGATGTATGGTCACATTTAAGGACAAAATCCAGATCCCATTGTCAGAGAGGACTGAAAATGAAAAAAAAAAAAACTTTTATTTTAGTTTTTGTAATGAACATAGTAATATTGTAAAATGCTGCTTTGCCTGAACTGCTGCTGCCTTCCCGTTCAAAATACAGGTATAAAACATATTGTGGCAAGTTCTTTCAACTACCTGTCAACCCCACAAACAAACTATCAAAGGTTTTAGAGTGGAGCAAGATATCTCTTATGTCACAGCCATGAACTATGCTCCTCTGAGCCATTCTGATAAGCCAATTCCAGATTCTATGAGCCCACATTAGTACAGTAGGTAAAGACAATTGTGATTGACACTAAAAATGTCAAACTGTCTGCTTTGAAACCATGTGCATGAAGGAATACTAAAATACCACAGAAGCTCAGTTGTTAGTGGGTTTGATCCAGCAAGCCACAGCTTCGCCATGCTGTGGGCTTGCGGAGCAAGCCCCCTATTGTTCTTCTTAAGTTTTCTTATCTATTATTCCTGTTCACCCACTTTTTGGACTAACTACTGCTCCTAGACCGTTTGAGCTATCGAAGCGGTTCGAACTCCAAAAATTCAGGCCCGAACCGGTGTAACTTGCTTGTTACTTTCGTGTCGCTGGCCCCTGTCGTTTTCGCGGTATTCCCGTTTTTCGGCGTTTTTGGGCCCCATTGAAATGAATGGCGGAATGCTGGGCCTCTATGACATCACAGCACCTCATTACTTGCACCTGGTAGAGCTCTACTGCTAGAGTTGATTACTTGCACCTGGCAGAGTTCTAAGCCATCTGGCAATGTCTAATGGGCTGGGCTGGGCTGTCTGTGTATATGAAGGTGTGTGCATGTAACCTTTGACCTGTATGTCCGATTTTCATGAATGAGGTACCGTTGGAAACTTCGAATGAAGCCCAGTTCAATGCCTTGCCAGCACCAAGTGTAAAGGTCATGTAAAAAACATCTTTTTTTAAAGTGAATCCATGTTCATACAGGTCATTTACCACGATCTGTGGAGCTTACAAACAACGTTAAATTATTATAGGTTCTGTATGCTATTTAAAGCCGACCTAACGATGAGTCCCTTCATGACGGTTTGTTGCAATGCATTCTGGGTGCTGTGCTGTGATTCGACGGCTCCTCACCTGACCCACCAACATAGAGTAAAAATAAATCGCTACCAAGGCTCCAAATAGCAACACACTTACACCGTAGCATAATGAGGGTATCTACATGTAAACCGAAGCATTGATAACTGTGTAAGTCTACAGGCAGTTTATTAAAAAGAAAAACAGTACCGTTCACGTCTCTTTCACAGACGGGCGCCATCTTGGGAAAACAGAACTCTCTGGGATGTGGCGTAAATCTCGTGTGAAACCTTGTTGCCGGAACAGCAGGGAAGATACACAGGATACACACGAAATTCGAACGAATTTGAAGACATCGAAGAACGAACCCTTTTAGTTTGATAGACGTCCTTATCAGTCTATGGTCTAACTTATGAACGTGTCGGGTCAACGTCAACGATAAGTAAGTTAGGCTAACGTAAACGTTAGCTATTTGCTGTTGTCATATGCTGTACGTGATGGCCATTCATCACACTGTTTGGATGTTCCGTACTTGGCAGTCTGAATCAGAATTTCCTTAGCTCTCAGTAAGTTACAGTTTATTATAGTCATGTGATTTACATAAAGTAGTAAACAACAGTAATGTTAAACGTGTCAACAAGTTAGATTCTACCCCACAAGCCACAATAGGGAACGTTCAAGTAAGCGTTAACACATTTACAAACGTATTAATGTTAGCTACCATGCTAAGCATTGAAAATGAATGCGTTAGCAATGGCCACTGCTTTTTTTGAGCTGACAACTAAGCCCTGGAAATGCGTTAAAAACGTAATCAGCCAAATTGACTCACTTCTTAAGACCCTTGGTATGGTGTTACAACGATGTGGAGTCGAAATGTAAATTGTTAGTATGGTTTTAATGTGTAAACAGACCAACCGCGATTTTGCAATGAAGTGAATGGAGTCATTTTAGGTATTTTAAGGTCTGTAGTTCTGTCAAAAAGTATCTTATCTTTGAACAGACTACATGGTTATCTTCCTTAGACTTCGTAGATGTAGTTACTACAATTTGGAGGCGAAATTCGAAGTGTAAATTTGGTTTTAATGTGTAAAAAGAACAACCACGATTTTGCGAGCTAGAAAAAAGGAAGTGAATTAATGAATAGTTACTGCTTCCTTAGACTTCGTAGATGTAGTTACTACAATTTGGAGTCGAAATTCAAAGTGCAAATATGGTTGAAATGTGTAAACAAGACGCCTGATGTTTAAAATATGTTAATGAATGGGCACAGTATTATTGTGTACAGTAATGGGCTATCAGTAGTATGTAAACAGTTCATGTGTTATGTGATTTACATAAACTAGTAAACAACAGAAATGTTAAAAGCTGGTATTGTGTTTCCTGAATTCTTACATTCAGGCATTCAAATGAAATGTAATTAAATAGCCTATACTCTATCAGTGTATGATGCTTGCATGAGGGAAACATCCCAAAACAAAGGCACCCATATAATTGCTGTTGTTTTGAGAAGTATTTCTCATGTAAGCATCATGCAACAATGCAAAAACAATGAAACTATTGTAGGCCTAATTATATTTTACATTAGTAAAGCAGTACTCTGATGTGCATGCTTTCACAAACTTTTGTGAACAATCTTAGCACTTTAAACCTTGACTGTTTTGAAGTGCATTTATAGCAATATAGTATAAAAACAATAATAATTGTGATATCATTACAATTTGATGGGGGGTGGGTTCATGTAGGTGGGACCTATGACCCCAAAGTATGCCTTGACTGGGCCTCAGGTCAAAGAAGTTTGAGAAAGGCTGATGTAGACGACAAAGCAGCAAGGAGGCGTCGAGTGATCATTTAAACAAGTTTTATGACAAGGTCGATGAGGGTGGGAAAAATCATACATTTCTGTGCAAACTTTGCCCGCACTTCAGTCACATTCAGTCACATTGTCTTTTAAGAAAATGCAGTCCATTTTTCGGTTCCAGCAGCCAACAACCTCAGAACTGACCCTTCAGGCTCCCCAGGAGGCGCTGGCCTTTAACCTAGTGACCACCATAGCAACCAGCATAGCAACCACAATATTTATGCGTTTTAGCTTATTGGATGTTGCGTTAATGCAGATAACTTTTGATCCGTGTGCCCGATTTTCATAAATGAGGTACCGTTGGAATCCTTGGATGAGGCAGAGTTCCATTACCCTGGCTAGCGCCACCACTTCTCAATGAGACATGGTCTGGGAACCAAACATTAATTTTCTCGTATTTGAAAAAAATGCCCAGATCCGTTTATTGGGTGCCACGGATGTCTATCAAATGCGTCTGTGCATAGCTCATCATCGTCTTGCTTTCCCACCTGTTCTGTGATTGGTTCCCCATCTCAGGCGAAAATTTGCTCCATGGTCTCCAGGCTGCCTTAGCAGCGTGAATCAAATCGCGCGCAAGGCAGCATGGGAACACCCAGGCTAGAGTTCCATGCCCCTGATCAAACCCACTCTTGCAGTTCCTCGGAACCGCAATTCTAGTTTTGTTTGTTTTTTTAAATACATTTCTTCAGTCAATGACTAGGCTAGGCTACTGTATCTGTTACCCCCTTTCAACATCTCCAGAGAAATCTGTTGAAGATGTTAAAGATAATTCATTCAGTGTGAATTAAATTACTATTGAATAAATGTGAATAATTATTCACTCAGAATACAAAATAATTATGAAAAAAAAATATTTACTCATTTATTTAGGCCTAGGTCCAACTTCTTGTGATTAAGGTGACTTTAAGCTGCTGCTCTCTTTCCCATGGGCCCAGCATTGCATGACTCATATCTGCAGTATTTTTCAATGTTATTCTCATAACAGTATTCATTAATCCACTATAACAATTTAGAACTGTCACTCAGCTGTCACTAGGTCACATACATTCAAGATATGGCCACTTCAAGGAGGATTGCTGAGTTTGATAGCTGTATATTGTGAGTAGGCTAATGTTTCTTTCCTTGTTTGCTAACATTATCTCAAAGTGACACGAGGCATTGTGAACAACAACAGGGTTAATGTAGTCTACAGTTGGAGTGGATTGGGTATATGCTACCAAACATTAACTTGAACATTGGGGTGGGGAATATTATGCTAGTAGCCTAGGTTGCTTGCAAGTAATGCTAAAGCATCACATTTAAGACATATCTGATTAAATGCATCTATGTAGGCCTACTTAGTATTTCCCTTGTTAACTAATCTATGAATAGGGGAATTGTAGCCCACATCAGGTCTGCAACGCTGACACACATCATTTGACAACTAGCTAACATCCTTATTTACCAGAGGTCTGCTGGTTTCCGTCTGTTTCTGCTGGTTTCCTGCTTGTTTGTGTCTACCCATTATCCCAAGTGTGCACAAGATCGTGACCACATAAATTTGACATGTAACATATTACAGGGGTGGCGAACATGCGGCTAAGCCGCATGTGGCTCTTTGCCTCCTCTCGTGTGGCTCGCGGCTGTGAGCTTTCTGGTTAATATGTCAACGTAACCTAAATAACACCATTAAAAAACGTGTTCTACGTGTTAGTTTGGTACTTGGTATGCCAGACTGATGCATTAAGCTTCAAACCTGAACATTTCCCAAAGGCACTGACCTTTGCAAGTACAAGGTAAAGGTAGGCTATATAGACGTCAGTTAGAAGCAGACTCGTTTTCTTTTTGTGTATTTTCTTTTTAAAAATGTACTGAACACTAGACGGAACATTTGACGGTCGCATTGGCAGCATATCAGTTGTTACATTGGAGCATTTATCATGCTAATAAGTCATTCAGTGAGGGGGAATTTGTGATGTGTGTCAGATATCTTTGTTGCTTGCTACTCATTCCTGAAAACGATAATTTGTAGCATCTGCCAAGTGTCTCACTTTAAATGAAAAGAGAAGATCTATTTTTATAGGCCTAAGTCGGTGTTGTAGTGTGGGCATCTTTTTTTGTTGTGCGGCTCTTTTGAGTTGTGCGGAATTTTTTTTGGCTCTTCATGCATGCCCTGACATATTATGTTACTAATGCACATCTACAATAGCAGTCCATTTATCACCCAAAGAGAAGAAATACTCTTTTCTGATTGGCTGGTATAGTGGCTATTATGTAAGGGATAATGTATAGAACCCCGGAATATGGTGAAAAAAGTTGGCGTGTTCCTTTAAACTAAACCGCTTGTTTCCTTTGCATGCATGACTATTGCCTATACTGTACATAGTGGCAACTAGGGGAAAAGCGGGATAACGGCCTTTGAGGTGTCCCGATATATGGAAGGAATGGACTCGGTGGAGGAAACTCAACTCCGCTCCACGTCATGGAGTTCTTTGCCTCCACCCCGTTCATTAATTCCCTATATTGGGACAGCTTGGCGGCTGATTTCCCTATAAATAAACATATAGGTGGTATCTGTTTGGACCACTGATTAAGTTTGATAAAATCAGTGTTGATGGCTATAAAAAAATTATTGAACTTTAAAAAAAAAAAAAAAAAAAAAACGTAGACAATAAAACTGAATTTTAAAAGCAGGTTGTTAACAGTATTACCAATTTGCAGATTGTGGAATTGCTGTCAGAATCAATGTTGTCACCAGTGCTTAATTTGTAAATCAAGAGGTAGGCCTACCGGCAGAGGTGGAAAGTAACGAATTACATTTACTCACATTACTGTATTGAGTAGTTTTTTTGTGTATTTTGTATGTTTTAAGTAGTTTTTACATTTGGTAATTTTATTTGGTAACACTTTCTATGAAGGTTGTATTTATAACACCCTATGAATGCATTCATAATGTTTTATAAGGTGTCTATCAAGCGTTGTAATGCTCATTATTACCATCTATATGTATTCACAAGTCGTCATAACCAACGTCATGATGCATTATGACAGCTAATTATGAATGATTATAATTTTAATCTGAATAATGCATTATAAATGTGTCAAGATCTGCCTACTCACTTGTCAGTTTTATGATGCATCATAACTACTTTGCTTTGTTAAATGCGTATAGTGATGCATAAAGAGTTTTGACTTTTACTGTAGTCCTATATATATCTATAGCTATAAGTATATGTAATAAAGTTATAATAATTTATACATCTGCGTACATATGTGTGTGCATGCATGCGTACATATGTCTACTGTGTGAGTATGTGTCATACGTATGATTACTGTGAATGTATGTGTGTGCGTGTGTATCTGTTTATGCACATGTGTGCATATGGAATGGGTTAACATGACCCCTGGAGGCAAACATACGCAAACAATTGGTCATCCTAGGCCCTATGGTTCTCAAGATATTCACAGAAAACTGTTGGTGTACGGTCACTAAATGTACACATAAATTATTTTATTGTAAGGCCCCCCATGAACGAAAGTTCACGAAACTTGGCATGCATTCAGAGGGTGTCATAATGATCCTACACTTTCCTACACATAATGATCCTACAAGTTTGTGCAGTTTTGACCATGTCAGCCAGAGATATTGTGATGAAAACACCTAATGTTTTGCTTTTTAATTGTTAACTAGGTGGCACTATACATGAAATAAGTGGTAATGGGATGGGTTGACATGGCCCCTTAAGACCAACATACAAAAAAAAGGTGGTCCTCCTAGGCCCTACAGTTCTCGAGATATTCACAGAAAACTGTCTCCGGCCACCTACAGGCCAGTTGGTGTATAGTAATATAAATTAATGGGTAAGGCTATTTTCACCCCTGGTACAATTAGCAGTGTATGCTATTCGTACCCTGGTGCAATAAGAAGTGAATTCTATTCGTACCCCGGTGCACACAGCAATGTGTCCTATTAGTGCCCCGTCTGGTACAAATATCAATGTATGCTATTCGTACCCCGGTGCACACAGCAATGTGTTCTATTAGTACCCCGTCTGGTACAAATATCAGTGTATGCTATTTGCACCCCTGTGCATTTATTCTGGCATATTGATCACACAATGTAATAATATTTTTTTTTTTTTTTTAAAACAAGCAACATGTTTTTTTTGTTGTTACGTAACAGGGTGTGAATAGCTCAGCTGTGTAATAGACACTCTGAATAAGGTATGCTGTTTGCATCAATGTACAGTTAGAAGTGGATGCTATTCGTACCCTGGTGTTTATAGTACTGCATGCTATTTACACCCTGGTGCATGAACTAGCTAATTGTTGCAATCAAAACTTCCGTTTGAGAACCAATTTCTTGTTCAAATTGCACACCTTCTCTCCAGAGACGTTGGTACACATGCACACTCACTCTGCCAAAACGCATCACACAGGAATCGATGTATGTGTTCACTGAACCAAGATTATGAAAATAAAACACAACTTTTCAATCTAAAACTTAATCTGAACAGATATAGTGCCGAAACCTTTCAGAATTCTTCACTTTCTGCTGACGAAAAATGAATGTCCGCCATGTTTTTTGTGCACGTGAGCAACGTCTTTTTGTTGTTATGTCACAGGGTATGAATAGCTCAGCTGTGTGGCCAAGGCTATTCGTACCAGGGGTGTAAATAGACACTCCGTAAATTAATTTATTGTGTGGCCCCCCATGAATGGAATTCCACGAAACTTGGCGTGCATTCAGAGGGTGTCATAATGATCCTACACATCCAATTTCGTGCAGTTTTGACTATGTTAGGTCACAGATAGCGATTACAACACCTCATTTTTACTTTTTTTGTGTTTAACTAGGTGGCTCTATACATGAAATGAGTGGTTATGGAATGGGTTGACATGGCCCCTTGAGATCAACATACAAAAAAAAGGTGGTCCTCCTAAACCCTACGGTTCTCGAGATATTCACAGAAAACTGTGTCTGCCCTACCCTCCTTTCGGGGGGTCCAGTCCAGCGGGGGGGGCTACAGATCAAAACGAAAAATGATGGTTCCATGCTATCCATGTGGGGTTACATGCCCACCAAGTTTCGTGTACCCCAGTCTTTCAGTGTCCCGGGAATCCTTGACGGAAATTTGGCCATGCGAAAAAGAAAAAGAAAATCTGACTAAACCTATATAACCGCCGCTTCGCTGCGCGGCGGTCATAATAAAACAGTCACGATCGTGAAAGCAAGTAGAAGACGGCTAGCTAAATTACTATTAAATCCGCTTAGCATCATTAGCATGCTGCACATATTTGTTTAAAACTCTTGCAATCAAGTTGACTGATCATCTCAATACCAACGTTTCCCAAAAGTGCCTGTCCCAAGAACAAGTATTAGGCTACTTTGAAACTTAAACACACATGGGAAAACTGAACAGTATAATCAGTAGACTATGATAAGCTAGCCAACTATGCTACTTTGTTTACAATATTTCCAGGCTTCAACCAGACAGCTGAATTAAAGAAATAGAGTTGTTGGCCTCAGCTGTGGCGCAACTGGCTGGGGCACCTACACTGTACACCGGCGACCCGGGTTCGATTCCCGCCCCGTGGTCCTTTCCGGAATCTTCCCCCTGCTCTCTCCCATTCACTTCCTGTATCCACACTTTCCATTGTGATACAAACCGAATCGTGAGGTTGGTGTTACAGCCCTAATCACCAGATACCTCAGATTACCTGTGTAATTTAGGAAAGTGTTAGCCTAGAAATCTAGACGCACCCTAGCGGCAGCAAATGGAATTTGCAGCCAGGGTAGTATAGCAACTCTCGGATGGCTTGCAAGCTGGAAAAATTAAACTTCTAGCAGGGTCGGCGCCAGAGAGCAACGGGTGGGGGCTATGAGCACTGACAGGGGGGGCACCTCACCTCACTTTTATAAGTTATTTTTCCAAAATTGCCATATAATAAAGAGCATCCTTCGAGCCTTTTGGATAACTGAAACATTATGATCATGGGGGAAAATAGTGCACTACGTGCAACAATGTTATTTAAAGTGCAGAACAAATTCTAACACATTTACGAAGTGGCTAGGTAGATGCACCAACTGTGATGGAAAGTTTAAGAGCGCACAGGACACTCGGCATGGCTTTTAGTATTTTGTGCTGCTCTGACAGTCCACTTTTATTGACTGTTAGTCTGTTTTTGAGTTTGGAGATGTACTGGAGATGGAGATGTTTTGCAACGACAGGCTACGAATGCCGACTCCACAACTGTCGCATTTCCCAGCCGGGTCCATGATAGGCTTTTTGTCACTGCATCCAAAAATTTCTCCCTTAAAGTAGCCTACATGATCCAAAGCAACTCTGTTGCTCGAGTTTATCATTAGCACTAGACAATATTGGAAAATATAGGAAATGCTACGTGTCAGTTTGGCCCTTCATTTACGCTTTCTGCCATTTAGATTAACAGCTCATGCATTCACACCACATCGCTTGAGCCCCCTCTGGTCATCCTGCGGTCAGAAACGCAAAAAACCTTGTATTTTCCATTATCTTCCCAGATCTATCTTGAGACCTTTTACTGAATTTCTTATGCAGCAGTGTCTAAACACCCTACTGGTCGAGATTTATGCTCATTTGGCGTTGCAGGAGTAGTGGCAAATGTATCGGTGGCACTCACTGCAACGGTGTCCGAGTGTGCAATCCCTCTTCATCGTGCAGTTTGCATCGCGCAGTTTGCGCACAATCAACAGTAGCATAGTTGATACACGTGTCAGTCCGTGTCATGTTTCATTGTGAGTAGGCCAAGTGTTTAACATCAGTGTTCAATATGGATTTAATTTCAATCAAAGGCATAATAATATTTAGACTTTTTTATGTGAGGGAGAGAACTCAGTTGGGGGGGCACACTGGCCTGTTTGGGCGGGCCTGGCCCCCTAAGGCCCGCCCCTGACTCCGACGCTGTCTATCAGGCCAATCACATCGTGTATGTAGAGTCGACAATGGTTCTGCGTGAAAATCCTGCTACTTGAAAACAAAGAAGATGGATGCTTCTGCTGGCAAACAGCGGTCTTTGAATAGCGACTAAAACGCTTTTTTTAAATTGGCAAAAGTTTGATCAACCAGCCATTAGCCAACTAGCTCCACTGGTGGAAAAAGGCATGGGACTCATGAGTTGTAGCGCTATCATATTGCATGCAGAGGAAATTTGAAAGACAACCGTTTATTCCGCCCCTCGGATTGAACACTGCCAAGGGTAAGTTCCCAGACCCTAGGCTACATCAAGATGTGGGTCTGGCTCGTCAGGCTAGGAAAGTGTATTTTCCGCTCTTTCAATGGGTTGTTTCAGTTTGATTGCGGAGATATTCAAGCAGTGTAACACCATGGGACATCATATTTTAATGTTTGTGCTAACCTTTCTTTGGAAAGAAGTTCATTAGCAGCTGTTTCCCCTCATTTTGATATCTCTCTTTTTCCTGTTTTTGCCTTTGTTTTCTGGTAATCCAACTTTGTTTTCTTAGAGAAAGACATTGCACCAGCAGCATAACAATTAGCGGTCCACTACTCGTGATGCACAACTACGTAAAACAAAATGAGATACCTTATGAATCGTTGTGCAGGCGCTTTGCAATTTTGCGCTTTAGCATTTTGTGAACCATATAGGTAGTGGGCCGTCATGGTCATTATCATTTTTCTGCATGGGTGTTGTTTGATTATATCACTTGTGAGCAAACAAGTACACAATAATGTACTGCTGTCATATAGGCCTGCTATTTCTCTCTTGAAATGCTCTACTTCCATGTTAATTTTTCTGTTAATTCCTTGCTGAAGATGGTTTAGTGCTAGGTTTGATCAATTTGACATATCATAGAAATATTTCTTATAACACGTTGTTGAAGACAACTGGATGTGAATCTTTTTTCTAATTTTCCCTTCCTACCTAAAACATCTGGGGGGCCGTATGAAACCTGCTGGCGGGCCTGATATTTGACACCCCTGCCTTAGACAGTCTTCACTATTTTTTTGCATACAAAATTTTGACATTCAGTTTTACATTTAATTTGGAAATTAAAATATTCAGGTAAAATAAGATATATTCCAGACTTTTTAAGGGCCCTCTCCTCCATTGTGGCCCTGTAATCAGTCCCACTTTTCAAAC
This sequence comes from Alosa alosa, assembly GCF_017589495.1. Lineage (NCBI taxonomy): Eukaryota > Metazoa > Chordata > Actinopteri > Clupeiformes > Clupeidae > Alosa > Alosa alosa. The sequence goes on from NC_063211.1 coordinate 28,404,646, forward strand.
AGTCCGAGGCCCTTGGATCTTCTGAACTCCTTTATGCGATTTTTCACATAGATCTCTGTTTCTCAAGGTCACCGAGTTCTGTCGGTACGGAAGAAAAAACAAAAACAATCGGGTTTACCTAACTCGAGTTGCTGCAGCCAGGTAGCTACAGCGCTACACTGGGGGGCATGAACATGGGGGCTCATGAACATGCCAAAAAAAGTACATTTTAAATGAACTACTTTTTACTTTTACTTGAGTACATTTTCAGATAGGTAATTTAACTTGTACTTGAGTAATATTTCATCAAAGTATTTGAGTACAATATTTTAGTACTTTTTCCACCTCTGCCTACCGGAGCAATGAGAGAGCGCTACTCCAGCAGGTTAGGAGAAAAAAAGTCACGGTGTGTATATAAATAATTCCACAAAACAGTGCTTCTCACGATGCTGAAACCCCAGTCACATATTTTTCGACCAATCACTTTATTCTTGCTTTTTTAGATGAGCCTAGCCTAATTTGATGTGACAACGAGACAGTTGACATTGGCACAGGAGCTAATGTTGCCAAGTTTGTTTCAACCTAAAGAAAACCACTTCCAAATATTTAGTCAAATGCATAGCCTATGTATGGCGCTTGAATTCCGCAATTTGAAGTGATGGAATCACCATAACAACTCTATCATCAGCACAAAACAAACCTAAGTTCAAAACAAACCTAAGTTCAACCTAAGTTCTTACTCCTGTTGCCCTCTGCAGGTTTGAAATAGGATGAAGTGTAACTAGTTTGACTGCCTTTTTTATTTTGATAGAACAGACGGCTATTTGATAGAGACTACAATAGCAAGTTGTTGTGAGGTCCATAACATTGCATGCACTGTCTGACCTGAACATCTCTCTCTCTCTCTCTCTCTCTCTCTCTCTCTCTCTCTCTCTTTAAAATGCATGAAACATCTGTAACATTTTTTTTATAGTGGTGGCGGAGCCAATGAAATAGTTCCCAGTTCAAATCTGCTCTGGCACAAATTGAGCCCTGGATCAATCACTTGACAAGCAGATGTGATCAGACCTGTTTTCCGGTATAGCCTCTTGACGTATGGAATAAACCTCTTGAATTTACACTTGAATTTACCAAAATGGCCACCACAGTGCTAGAGAATGAACTTCCTCTTTTCCAACGTATCTTACACATAGTGCTCCAGAGGCTTTGCTAATAACCTCGGTTAAATTCTTCATCACCCTTAACCAACCACCTTTTACACTACCAACCAGTAAATGAACACCACCATTCAGTTCTAACAATCAGCAGTGGTTTTCATGTTGGTTAGACTACGAGTTTCACCATTCAGCACGGACACTCCACCTATCCTAAGAGCTCTCCAGAAGCTGAATGGGTGGAGCTTGTGTCACAGAGCGAGAGGGAATAAATGAGCCTGCAGTGTAAGATGGATGCCCAGGCCCCCAAAGCAGGAATTCCCAGGTAGTCGGCGTGATCCACAAAGCCAAAGGGCAGGCTAGCCACAGGTGCACCTCATTCCTTTTGTACCTGACGGAGATGGATTCTAGCAATCTACGCCACCAGTGTCGCAACAAATTCAATCTGAATAAATCAGGACTGCAAGGTTTTATTTTTTCTCTTTTTAATTTTTTTTTCTGTGAGGAGCAATTGAACCTTAACTAGGGCCCTGTGTAATTTGGTTACAGGTCATTTTAAGATGATGTCATTTTAATCATTTACACTTTCAATTGTCATATTCTGTAGAAAAAAATACAAGAAATTGTGATTATGTGGAAACATAAAAATGGCATCACTATCCAAAACTGATTGTATATTATGTCCCATGGGCTGTGTGTTCCAAGATGTAAGCATTGACAGGGATTTGGAGTCGTTTCTATTTTGCCTGTAAGCTTTAAGTACTCTCAGGGCAGCCTTACCCTCTGTTCTCAAGTAACTGCCTAAGAGTGAGATGCAGACACGAACTTTGAACTTAAATCAGACACTTTCACACATCCCTCCGAAGCTGAACGTGCAGCTTAACTGGTGCGTGGTGTGTTTTCTCCCTCTTTTGCAGCCAAACAAACATTCCCTTGAATGACTATTTTGAACGTGTCTGTCTGTGTGTGTGTGTGTGTGTGTGTGTGTGTGTGGGTGTGTGTGTGTGTGTGTGCATGTGTGTGTGTGTGTGTGTGTGTGTATGTATATGCATGTGTGTGGGGTGTGTCAGAGCATCTCTTTAGCTTTCCTGTGCCTCTGATGTTCAAGGCCTCCGCCTCGCAGCCATGCAAAAGGTTTTCATCTGTCAATCACAGACAGGAAAAAAGGGAAAGTGGGTGAATAATATCATAAGCCTGCACCCCATACAACCCCTCCCCTCTCCTCTTTTATTTTTAAAGATGCTACCTGATCAATATCATCCATCCATTCATCTGTCCATCCACCCTACACAGCTGTGGAACCCCCTGTGTTCTCTTTATTCCTCTCTTTTCTTCTCTCCCTCTCTTTTTCAGTATCCCCCTCTCCTTATCATCCTCTAACTCTCTGATTCTCTCTCTGCCCCTCTCTTTCTCTCCCTCTTTCTCCCTCTCTCTCTCTCTCTCTCTCTCTCTCTCTCTCTCTCCAGCTGTATCCATTTCCTCCTGGCAAAAAGGGACTTTATGAATAAATGATAGTGAATTGCTGAAGGTTCAGATACTAAATAATGAATTTCACCACCAAAAACACAACAACTTCTCCAATCATAAAATACCGCTCCCCTCTACCATATTGATTGTGCTTTTGCTTTGGCAACCAGATGCAGTGTGAGCTCGGCAATCCGCGTGTGTGTACCATGCAACGCGTGTGCGTATGTGTGTGTGTGTGTGTGTGTGCACATTAGTGTGTGTGTCTGTGTGTGTCAAGAAAATGGGAAGACAGTTCTCAAGAAGAAGGGGAAAGAAATGCAAAACTCAGCTGTTAGATCACCGGCTTAACACATTGGGAATGCCTGAAACATCAGGAAAGATGGGAACGTCGGGAAAGGCATGTTCCATGGAGTAAATCAGCCCGGCCCCTATCTGCCTTCTCCGCCGGCTGAAATGCTGGGTGTCCGAACTGAGCTGGAGGAAAGGAGGGTTGGAGAGGAGAAAAGGAGGAGGAGGAGGAAGCGGAGAAGAGGAGGAGGAAGATGATGAGGAGGAGAGGGGGGCAGGAATTCTGGGGGAACTTTTTTCCTCCCCCCCCCCCCTTTCTCCTTGGTCTTCACGGGACATTTGAAGTAAGTGCGGTCATCTATTCTGCACTCCGTTCTGCTGAAAGGTGTTGCTATTGTGTGCCTGAGCTAGTCTGTGTGTGTGTGTGTGTGTGTGTGTGGGTGCGCGTGTCTTTAAGAGAGCTTGGGTGCGTGCGAAAGAGTGAGACAGAGAGAGGGCGAGAGAAAGATGTGGGAGAGATAGATAAAGCGGCGAGGTAAGGAGGTGTGGGCTATCAGGAGGTGTGCTACGATGTGATGTGGTGAGGTTAGGGTGTGGGGGCAGGGGTGAGGAACATAGACTCCTCTCCAGCAACACATGGGCAGAGCTGGGCACTGGCATCGCAGCAGTGAGGACTAGGCAGTAGTGTTCATTCATATATATATATATATATATATATATATATATATATATATATATATATATATATGAGAGAGAGAGTGTGTGTGTGTGAGGGGGTGGTGTATGGATTGCCATGATGTTTGTGTGTGACTACAAATACTATAATATTCTTGAAAACATAAGAATATTGTACTTTTAGACATTTCTGGGATAAGGATGTTATGTTCAAAATAAATCCTTTCTGTATTCTATCCATTGTTTTTAAAGATGTGTTTAGTATGTAAATGCATAATGCATAATTGTAAATTCTGTATGCCATGTTACCTGTAGTCTGACTGAACTAGATACCGTAGTTGTATACAGTAAATTATAAAAGAAACACTTTAGTATTACTATAATTACAAGTATTATTATTACTCCTGTTCTTTCTTCGTCTTCTTCTTCTTTTTTTTTATTATTATCATTATTATTATTATTATCATTATTATTATTATTATTATTATTATTATTATTGTTATTATTTTATATATTAATATTATTAAATAAATATTCCATCATTCGATTCGATCATATAAAATTAAATGAAATCGACATCTTAAACTAAGCACCACTAATTCACAAATGCTCATGAAAATAGAACTCATGAACAAGAAACAACTGAATATTTTACCCATTTCAGACAAAATCTTCTGTGGAATCCTTTGATTAAACCTACCTTGCAAGTTTATTCTAAAATTAAATGTATTAAATGCAACCAAAATCTCATGCATTTCTGTGTGGAAGGCACATAACATTCAAGTTCAGCATGAGCAGCAATCGGACGGAGGATGCACAAACGCATTGTGTGGTGAACGTTAAATAATTGATGTCTCAATGAATATGCAAATGTTAGTCTGTGCCCTCGATGGAAAGAGGGGACACGTACCCAATTAAAGAATGGCACCATCTTCCATGGCACCAATTCCACTTTTCCACTGTGTGTGTGTGTGTGTGTGTGTGACAGAGAGTAAATACAGACAGAAAATACAGACAGAAACACAGACAGAAAATACAGACACACAAAATGAAGAAAATTGTGTGTGTGGGGGACTATTCAATATCGACTGGTGTGCCATTGCTCTGACCTTTGTTCTTAATGATAATAACCATGTTCATGAGACAATGAGACTCTCAACATCCCAGTTCTAAGTTCAGCATTCTAGGGGGTTAGGGCTGTTATGGTTCTGTCCTCTGCCTCATCTGCAGAATGTTCCTTATGAGCTGATAGGACTTACTGATGGAACATGAGGCTTCAGGACAGACTGGGAGTGTTGTGGTGATCCTGAGACTGTCTGAGTGTTGGAGCCCTAAGTGTACCCTCCGCTGTTGAAAACACATGCCCCTATCTGTGGCGCGTATCATTTTCTCGCATTTTAGATTTGGACATAAATAATTTTCGTTAAGGTTTTATTGTATATCATATTTATTTTGGAGGACTGACGAGAAGGGGAGAGTCGCTGTTTTTTTTTTTTGAAAGAAAAAAATATGACAAAAAAGGGGTGAAGAGGAAAGTGGTGGTGGAATTTCTGAAAGCTGGCTATTAAAGTTTGATGCAAATCAAGGGAGCAGGAGCTCGAAGCTGACAGGAGCCTTCTACTCTACTTCCCCCTGTCCGGCCGAATTAGAGGTGGCCTCCGCAATGCAGCGCTGACAACGCGCACCTCTCCCCTGCCACAAGGCAGAATCGCACAAAACTTAGCTTAGCAGTAGCGCCGCCGTGTGCCGCTCCCCCCACCCCTCCACCCATTTTTTTGCCTTTTTCCGCCGTTATTTTTACACCAGTGGAGTGCTTACAGTGTGACCAGCCTAATGAATTATTAAGTGAAGTTTTAGAGGTGGGCTGGGGTGAGCTGGGGGGGCTCAGGGGGTGAGGCTGGAGAGAGAGATGGAAATCCATCATATCAGAACATCATGGAGGTGTGTGCTGGACGCATGTGCCCCCCCCACCTAAAATTCACTTAGGGTAATGCTGAAAGGCCAGATGCAATAAATGTGTGTGTGTTTTTTTTGCGTGTATATGTGCGTGAGAGTGTGAGTGTATATGCATGTATGAGTGCATGTATGTGTGAGGGCATCTATACAGCTCTGTGTGACCTGAGCACATCTGTTAGAAGGCTCTTTTTCTCTTTTTCATAATGACATCATGCTCATTGCCTCAAGTGTCCTGCAATATAACCTCAAACAAAGGGCTCAGTCCACCACCCCCCATCTCTCTCTCTCTCTCTCTCTCTCTCTGTCGCTCTCTCTCGCTGTCTGTGGAAGGGCCTTGTGATGAGCTGTGGACTCGTGTTTGCCCATTAACGGCTTAGGCTGGGCTTGTTTGTCTCCTGCACCACTGTGCCTGCCTGTCCTTAGAGGCCAGCGGAAGAGCTTAATCTACCTCATCCCCTTCATTTGCTCCTGAGTGTGTGTGTGTGTGTGTGTTTGTGTTTATCTGTGTCGTGTATGTGTGTTTCTCCCAGCACTTTGGTGTTTTTATGGGTTACAGATCAGGACTTGCTCCACTGAAAAATCCATTTCTTAATTTCCTAAAACCATTTTCTTTAAAAACTCAGGAGCCATTTTTTCATTTATTTCCACATCCCCTGTAGATGTCCCAGGCAAATGGCAAACAGACACACTAGTAGAACAGCCCAAATAATTATGCGTGTGTGTCGCAGGACATTGCTCTACAAATGGGGTGAGCCGTGTCCTTTGAGACCCACACTGTTCCGGGGTGCTGCCCTGTAAATTACCTCAAGATTTCAGTGATCATTCAGCTGTCAATGGACATCCTACCATAACCCTTTCCACCTCTAACACCCCCTAAAAGACCCCCCCACCCAACCACACAAACACACACACACACACACACCCCACCAGTGCCACCAGGGACCCTGACCCCCTCGGGCTGCCTGCTCTCCCTCGGGTCCTCCTCCTCTCAGCTGGCAGTCAGAGGGTTGAGGCCCGTCATTATTAAGCCTCTTGCCTTTTGTGGCCTCCACTCTCTCTCTCCCTCATCTCTCTCTCTCTCCCTCTCTCTCTGTCTCTAGCCCTCTCTCCCCTGAGAGTGGTAGAATCATCCCAGCCAGTCCTGGTTCCTCCTTTCATGTCTGAGATTGGGGTGCCCCCTGACTACCTCCTCCCCCCACTCACGCCCCTGCATGGGTAATAAGAGCAGTGCCCCCAGGGGCCAGGGGTGTGTGGGGGCTGGAGAGGCGGCTGATTTGTGGGGTGGAGGTGAGGCAGGACAAGAGGCCACAGTGGTGGCAGTCTGCGCGCGCGTGCGCGTGTGTGCGTGTGTGTGTGTGTGTGTGTGCATATGTGTGTTTCAGACAACTGGTGAGGGTTTTCCACTTTGGCTTGCAGTCTCTGGTCTGAGGGGAATAGTTAGCCGCCTCTGATATGAGGCTGTCTGAGAGGAGCGATGAGAGGGTTTGTGTGAGCCACCACCTCACCAGCTTACAGCCACCTCTGGCCCTCATCCACCCACTCACCACTGCTGGGACACTGCACGCCACATAGCTTCCACCATGTGTAAGTGTGTATATGGTTTGTGTGTGTATGGTTTGTGCGTGTGGGCGGGGGATCTTGTGTAATTTGCCATGTTTTTGGTCTGTCCCTATGAGAGCAATGGAGTTGCCAAATTTGCCAATAACCAATTTTATCTGATTACATTGATTGATAAAATTGGGGTTTATGAAATTATATTTCAGCGTTGTTAAAGACTGCTTGAAAAAGATTGAGCATTTCATTCATATCTCTGAGAGAATTGAGCTTAGTTCAAAAATATTGATATCCTGTTGATAGTCCTTGGTCTAAGTAAATACCAGTGTATTGCTGTAGTGCAGCTGACAATTTGGAGTAGATTGGGGCTTTATTATATGTCCTTACACTGAATAAACAATTTTACATGGCACCCTCCTCTGCCAAACTGTGCTGATGAACTATAAATTGGCCGAGCTGGAGATATTAGAGAAATATGTTTTATTTATTTAGATTTATTTCATCAGGGCCCATAGTCTGAGAGTCTCTAGAGATTTCCCTCATAGCTTTCCGAGCAAATTTCCCTACACGGGCTCTCAGATGGCTGTTTGTGTGGGTTGTGCTAGCGTTTAAGGGTGAACCACTAAGGCTGCATTAGCATACCAACTTATTGTAGTCATTTTTCACAGGCAGCAATGTGAGATCTCCGTCCAAACGGGCAAACAAGCGTTGGCATGATGATGGGTGAGAGATATTCCAGCCCTTGAGCATGCATGTATTTTTTAAGTACATTTGCGGTGAAATAATGATGAACAACAGAAATTTTTGAATTTGTCCGATTTGTCACGTTGGCCGCCAACAAAAAGGGAAAAAAACATGTAGTCCTTAGTAGTAATGGCCCCTTTTCACTTCAGTCTTTATCTCTAAGTCGAATTTGCAGGAAAAATAACTTCACATATTAGAGAGGTTCTGGCACTTGCCTGCCCCTAAATTGTTCTCTTTTTTTCTGGGCCGAGGAGGAGATTGTCCTATTAGTCAACATTTGGAAAACGGTGGGCCCGAAGAGTAGAGGCGTGGATGTAATTTAGAGGATGTTTTTGAAAGGGTCTTTTTTTCTCTTCCTCCTTTCCTTGCATAGACCAGCCTACTCAGCTCAGCCCAGCCACCCTCAGTCAATCCCGTCCAAGTCTCCTAGAATTATTAGCGGCATCAATATCCTTAGCATATTGCCGACGGCACACAGGCACTATCTGGTTTCATTATTAGTGTCAGCTCAATTATGGCTCACACCCAAGTGTTTTTCGACCATCTAATAGCATCAATCGACAGGGCCTAGGCTGATGAGCCCCCGCCTCTAGCACCACCAGCACACCTCCACCCGTCGCCTCCACCACCCACTCACCCACCCAACCATCACCGCCACCACCAGCAGCAGAAGCAACAGCACCCCGGCTTTCTGTCATCCGGCTAATGCAGCCGCTCGTAAGACAGCAGCATGCGTAATGGGGTCGGCGCTTGGTGCTGCCGATGCGCAGCTGATGCAGCCTGGCCCATTTTCATCAAATATTCATGAAATGGAAGCTCACACCAGCGCTGAGGGCTGGGGCCAGTCTGCGAGAAACTGCAGGAAAAGGAGAGAGGGGTGGTGCTATGGAGGGAAAGAGGAAGAGAGAGAGAGAGATGGAGGGGGAGGAGGAGGGGAGGCAAGGGAAAAAAGAAGTGGAATGTGTTTAGGAGCACTGTCTGATGACCGTAATTAGGACCTCCCCAATTAAAAATTCAGAAGCCTGAGTTTATTTGAGCGCATGAATCTCCTCCACACGCAGGCACATATTTTATTTTCTGTTGTTAACCAAACCAGACTTTTCCTCCCTTTCCTCTCCCTCTGTTTCATTCTCTCATCCGGCTCCTCGCTGTCCCTTCACCTCTGTTATTTTCTTCTTTGAATTCCAGTGTCTTTCTTTAAGTTTCCTTCATATTACAGACTTTATTCAATGTTCCCCCATTTTCTCAATTTCTCTCTTTCTCCCCCGCCCTGTCACCTTGTCCTTCTTTTTGACAGCTTGAAAGCAGAAACGACTGGCGGTAAGCTTTTTAACCCTGCGTGTGCCTCAGCCTAGCTGGAACGTGTTGACTGTCAGATTAGTCCCAATAATTGACACTGATCTAAGTTGAAGCCAGGCCCCTAGTGCTTGTATACTGCTCCATGCCATGTGTCAGACAAGAGTGCCGTACATCCTCTATGGCTGCACCCAATGCCCAGGCTCAAATACGTATACAAAGAAACAATGATAATGGATAAAGAAAGGGGGAAAGAAGAAAAGAAAATAGTGTAGATCCTCTGTATCAGCACAGTGCCGTCACCTGACACTGTGGAGGCGAAGTGGAGCAGGCCCCGGCAACCTGAGAGCCTGCAGTCTGGGCCAGCAATACACTGACACGCTCCTCAGCTTACAGACCCACATCATGTGAGTGTGTGTGCATGTGTCTGTATGTACAGTAAGTGTGTGTATGTATGTGTGTGTGTGTGTGTGTGTGTGTGTGTGAGAGATGATGTATACCTGGTCCAGGTTTGAACATGGACAGGCTGGGCCGTGTAGTGCCTTCACTGGCAGCACTGGGGGGAGATGAACAATGAACACGTAGTCATACTCACTTTTATTCATTCATAAACAAACACACCTACACTCAGTACAACATAGTGGTAAACTCTCAAACAAGCACACAGTCATACTCACGCACACACACAACACAAGCACAAATATTTTTTACACATCATTAACACACACACACACACACACACACACAGAGCTCGAAAAACAGCTTCTGAGCTTTTAAATATTGTTACTTTCATATGCGCAGCCTTTCACCCTCTCCTTTCCTTTATGTCTCTTTTTATTCTCTCTTGCTCCTCTTCCCCTCTTCCTCCCTCCCTCCCTCACCCTTATATGTGAGGCAGCTTTAAACAGAGAGAGAAAAAGAGGGAGAGAGAGACAGAGGTGCTGAGATGAAGCCACAGGCTCTGTTTGTGTTCATCTTTTGATGTCATTCAGAAGATAAAAAAACTCACTCACACGCACACAAATACACACATAAAAGCACAAATGCACACACTTACAATACACAAACAGTCATAGACACTCTGCCTTGCACACTGACATACACTTGCACACATGCACAGATAAGAAGAGTGTGCACGCACACACACACACACACACACACACACACACACACACACACACACACACACACACACACACACACACACACACAGAGAGAGAGAGACACACATGTGGTGCCAAAGTGCATTCCCAAGCACAAACCTCAGTACAGTCCTCACTTCATTGAAGCATCACTCATACAGTGTGAATGGCACCTTCCATCATTGACAGTCTCTTCTCAAGCATCACTTTTAACACACACACTCAGAGACTGCTTGAAGGCTGAGCTATGGTTTCATACCCATGAACAGGCACATGCTTACATAGGCCTATGCAGCATCTCAGACTAGTTAGGCCTACTGGATGAAAGATGAATGATCAGGGAAATCCCACAGTGATCAGGATGTCTATCATGGCGACCCTGTCAATCCATGTTTGACCTGTTAGACAGAAACATCGCAGCCTATTTAGGCCATTAGGAGGACGTGTCTCACAAGTCTCACAGACAGCTCAGGAACATGCCTCACAAGTTGGTTCAGTTAAATACCTTTTCACTTCCATTTTAACCCCTGTAAGCCACAATGATGTGTTGCAGGTAACACCTGCAGATACACCTGTTAAGCAGTTTTGAATGAACAGATTATTTAAACGTATTTAGACATTTGTTTAAAATAGACCAACCATGGCTGACTCCAAATTGGAGACATTAGCCAGGTGTGTTTTTTCTTCTTCTCCCAATTACAGTTCAAGGTAAAAAATAGGAGCTTTTGCATCCCCCTTTTTAGGGGGCAGCCGTGGCCCACTGGTTAGCACTTCGGCCCTGAAACCGGAGGGTTGCCGGTTCGAACCCCTACCAGTAGGAACGGCGGAAGTGCCCTTGAGCAAGGCACCTAACCCCTCACTGCTCCCCGAGCGCCGCTGTTGATGCAGGCAGCTCACTGCACTGGGATTAGTGTGTGCTTCACCTCACTGTGTGTACACTGTGTGCTGTGTGTGTTTCACTAATTCACAAATTGGGATAAATGCAGAGACCAAATTTCCCTCATGGGATCAAAAGAGTATATATACTTACTTATACTTTGTGTTTTCATATCATTTGTATTACTTTCCATAATCACCAATATTTCTCCTCAAATTATTTAGGGGTGACAATTTAAAAGAATGAGACATTGTATTGTAAAGTTCTACCATAACTGAAAAAAACATGACATATCCACCACTCTCCACAACATCTTTGGGCAGTGTTCTTGTCACAGGCTTGTCACAATATACTGTAGTATAGTATAGTAAGTAACACGCTTTATTATGAATTTGTACCGCACCCCTAAACACGAAAGTTGTCTTGAGAGAGAAACAGATGATTAATAATATTGAAATGTGTAAACATTTACATAGTGATAACATAGCACAGTTTTGACCCTGTTGAGATCTATTCATTACTGTAACACCAGAGGAGATATTTGATCCACATATAAATGTGAGAAATAGGATCTTTTCTGAATGAACAAACATAATGAATGAACAAACAAAATAATGAACAAAATGTGGTTTTGAAAAGAAAAATAGCTTTTTGGCTAATTGATGTTGGTGTGTTGCTATGTTAAGAGTTTAGAAAAAGCATTTTGTTGAATGCTTGTTAGTGATTATGTATATACACAGTATTTCCAATTCAAATAATGTACCACAAATAAATCTCCATTCATCTAAATGAAATCCTAAATGTGTAACTCAATGATGAAGTCATCAGCATGTATCAGTGTGTGTGTGGAAGATACTGATGAACACGACCCCTATTTACCTTTAGCAGAATCCTAAGCAATCACTGCTGAAAGACATGATGTATGAATAATGTTAGCCACTCCATGATGCATGCTGGGGCCCCCAAAAATGTGTGACCCATCCTTAATGATTTCATATTCAGCCCAGGTTTAAATAATGGGTTGCAGGGTAAAAGGAGTTCAGAGCGTTTATTTCAGTCTGGTGTCCTAAGACTGTGTAAACAGGGTGGATTTGCTGGCCTGCTCAGCATCCATACATTCCATTAAAAGGTGTTTTAGAGTCAATTTCTTGTGCAAATACACTCACTCACATTTCTGATGTCACTCACCAGGATTGGGAAGATTTTCTAGACTGAGTGTGTGTGTGTGTGTGTGTGTGTGTGTGTGTGTGTGTGGTGTGTGTGCGTGTGTGCGTGTGTGTGTGTGTGTGTGTGTGTGTGTGTTGGAGATTAGGGGTGTCAGGTAAGTCAGATGAGTTGTCATATGGAGGTAAAGAATGTGTGCAAGCCATGTTAAAGGGCCTAAAAGTATTTAAGATACATTCAAATATTACATTTAAACATTCAAATATTACCAGGAGATAGAACAATGAAGAAGAAATAACAATGTTGAACGTGTGGTTGACATGCTTTGTGTTGCCCCAATATCCACTACAGCTTGCATGTTGCATGCATACCAAAAGAGCATCGTCACTTACGTAATGGTGTGTTCAAGATATCTCAAATCCTACATAATTCTTAAGTCATCCCCAGGCCAGCCTCATCAGAACTTGGCACTCTCCATCTCAGATTTAATTCAGGAAAACAAAGCTGTTTCCATTCACACAACCTTCTTCCATCAAAATAATGATTACTTGCTATTTATATTAACATAGTAATAGCCACACTTTAGATACTGTAACAGCTTCCAGCTCTCCACAGCAAGTTATTGTAAGCATCACTGTGCATTGTGCCATGTTGGATGTGTAATTATGTGTTACGCAGAAGCAGCACAAGATGGTTACACAGGAGGACAGAATTGAGAGTGACACTCCATTTTCCCATGACCGTACATCTGCATGTGAAGTGTTTCATCGCCATTACATCATTCTGTGGTCCCAACCACCTCTTCCTCCCACCAGGCATCACACCACACACAGATACATGCACAAACACACACACACACACACACACACACAGATACATGCACAAACACACACACACACACGCAAGAGAGAAAAGCATTAATAGTTACAGACAAATGAGGTGCCTATGTCAAAGCCTATTTTTTGTGCAGCTTAAGGCCTGTAAGGCAGGATCACCTCATCAGGCTGGAAGCGTACATGAGCATATGTTGATTATCAAAGGGATCTGAGCACCGTGCTTTATTACTGAGATCACAGACTGATCAAAAAAAAGGGGAAAGAAGAGAGTGGGGGTGGAGGGAGAGGGAAAGAGTGGGGGAGACATGGAGAGGGGAAGGGATGGAGAGGGAGAAGCGGAGCAGACAGAGGGAGAGGAGAGGGGGACATAGCTCAAGGGTGTTTAGGGGTGGTTTATCACTCTAGGCTGACATGTTCAGAACACACTGTGTGTGTGTGTGTGTGTGTGTGTGTGTGCAGCTTCAGATTCACAGATGCATAACCTCCATTGCACACGCACACATAGACATGCACACAAACCCTAAGACACATGCAAGCACAGGCACATCAATGCTTCAGTAAGTGTCACATACAAGAGAATGAAAGAGATTTAAAGTAGCCATCTTAAAAGAGTTAATACACAATACACAGCAACTATAACACAACCACCATTCATACACAGTCATCAAAACAATGAAAATGGAGGGAGAGAGAGGATAAAGAGAAACAAGAACAACAGAACAGGACACTGCTATCCATGAAAACATGCAGGACTGCTCTGATTATGTACCAGAGTGCAGGAATGAACTCCTCTGTATCCCTCCATCCTGTGTCCGCTCTCCCTCTCCCTCTCTCTCTCTCTCTCTCTCTCTTTCTCTTTCTCCTCCCTCATCAGTGTTTTCTGGCCTGTCGCTGGGTCTCCTGAGGAATGCCGTGCTCCGCTGTCTGGCAGCAGTGGGCGACTCCTCCGTGGCAGCCGTGGCTCCAAGCGCCCGCAGGCCACTGCCACAAGCGCATTGATTTCAGCACACGTCTAATTACCGCCCATAATCTATTCATTTCAGCCGAGCAGCCCAGAACCACAGCTGTTACTGCTGTGGCCCTTAACACCCCCAGTCAGAAAGAGCATAACACACACACACACAGAGACAGACAGACAGACACACACACACACACACACACACACACACACACATTTGGACACACTCGTGTTTATAGAAATTACCAAGAACACACACATTCACTCACTGATATGCATGAATACACGCCATACATTGACATTCTCTGATATGCTGACATTGAGTCATGCACAGCACGCGCCACACACACACACACACACACCCACACATGTCACAAAGCACAAAAAAGAGTTGAGAATAAAACCAGAGTGCAAGTGAGGGCAATTTACACACTGCAAGGCTCCTGGATGTCTTCCAGTGTCTCTTTAATTTCCAGCAGCTCAGGCAATGTCAAATTTCTCTGGGAAAAATGCCCTGGTGTGGACTTTAAAGGACCCTGCACTGCTCTTTTGTCTTTGCTGTTTATTGCGCCCAAATTGTTACACATTAATAAAACAACAATGCGGGAGACTCACACACGCACGCACACACACACACACACACACACACACACACACACACACACACACACACACATACACACACACACATCACTGGTTTAACACATGACCCAGGGCTGGCAGAAAATGCTCACTGTTATGTTTTGGCTCTCTTGTTTTTTTCAATTTTATTCTCACTCTCCCTTTTCTTGTAATCTCATCTTTTCTTCTAATTGTTCTAACCACCACTGTACATTTTTGCTGTCCGTCCTTCTCCACTCCTCTCCTTCTTTCCTCTTGATCCCTCTTTTCATCCATATTTTTCTCCAATAGAACTTTCTCTCTCTCTCTCCCTCTCTCTCTCTGTTTCTCTGTTTGCCCAACATGCATTTTCAGATGCCGGTCGATGAGGGAGGTGTGTACGGGCAGGAAAGAACAGTGCAGTTTATTGAATGGTTACCTTCGTTGGGGCGTGTGTTGTGAGTTAGCTGCCGGGCCTAAAATAAGACGCCTAGCGCTCGCGCCAGGTGAGCAGGCTCCAGGCCTCCCAGCCGTATCGCATGGCCGGGGCCATATGCATTATTAACAGCAACTCACACTGTTGTGCTGGGGGATATTGATTACTCCCACTAAACAACACAGAGCATTGCATTATTCTACACCATCACTACCACTTCTTCATTCAAACAAACAGACCGATAACAAAAAATCACAGGGGCGGCATGTAGCGTAAACACCTCAGGTACTCTGTCAAGCCATGCAAAAGAAATGCTCTTTCCACAGTGTATCAAGGCCCCTATGCTTATGCTGTTGCTGATATTAATAGTGTTATGCAAAAAGGCTTCCTTTTTATAAGGCGATATTGCTCACTGTTCAAGGCTCTCTGTCCTAGGACAGTGTCCAGTGTCCACCTTTGATTAGCCACTTCTCAGGTGACCCGAAACTTGACACCAGAATAACGCTGCATGGTCTGAATGTCACACTTCCCCTGTTTGGCCAGCAGGGCACCCCTCCCAGGGATCTCCTTCTCCCGTGTTTGAGTGGCTTGATCAGGGAGTCTGTGTGAATTTGGTGTGCATTACTGTGTACATCACAGGTGCTTGGCCATCAGCCCTGTAAAGATATGTGGATCCCTGCACGTTTCTGTAAATCAATTCATTCTCATCCGAGACGGGTGCATATCAGCATGCGGAAGAACAAAGCTAGATAGGTCTCCTTTCAAATCTAATGAGACCCTTTCTTTCTCTGATTCTCTTTCTCACTCTCTTTTCTCTCTCTCTGGTCTCTCTGGTGTAATCACGCCCATCAAATATTCATATGGGAAAAATGAATCCACGTCTGCGATTATGTTCCTCTAATTTACTCCATGACGGATATGAAGCCAAGCGTCTTGTTTGCACATAATGAAGAATCGAAATTGAGTTTCGTGCCTCTGACAATGGTGACTGCGACCGTGAGTTTGATTTATCATTGAAGTGAGCATGTCAAGCCAGTGTGAATTCAATAAATAGCTACATCATTCTGATGACAGCCACTTTGGGCTACAGTTGGAATGGTCAGGTAAAACATAATCCACTGGTTTATATGCACGCAGATGTAGATAAGAAATCATATCCAAGACCTACAATATCCAACCAATACTGTGGATGGTAAGGTAGAGCATGAACACCAAAAGTTTGATTCCCATAGAGAACATGTAGGCTATCAATACAAATGTGTATCTCTACTGTAAGTCACTTAAAAATGACAATCTCTGCTAAATGAGTACATGTTAATATATGATTGCATTCAGGCTGTTGTGTGAACACCATCAGGGTTTATCAGACACATAAAGGCAAAACTGATGTTGCAAACAGTGATGATAGCAGGGACTTCCATTGGACTTGAGCTTTGTTGGCCACTTGACTGGATCAGAGACACTTCCCTTCTTTCCATTGTGCATCCCAGACACACCTGAGAATGAAGCAGGAGTAGGGTGGGGTGGAGTGGGGGATATAAGTGGGAGGGGGGGGGGGGTCATATTTCAGTTGCTGTGACAACAAATACCCTTGGCAACAGCCCGGTATTGACTACCCCATTGTGGCTGTTCTTGTTTCGTTCTCCCTTTCCCCCTCTGCCTTGAAAGTCACAGCCAGCCAGTGAGCTACTGAAGACGGGGCGGTTCACGGAGGTTAGAGTCTCAGCAGCGTTTGTCTCTCTCCTCGGCAGTCAGCCCAGACCGTCTCGCTTCTGACAGATCATCCACGCTTGGTGGGGGAAAAAACTTCTGAAACTGGAACTCCTTGCTGAAGACATTTTCTTGCCGTTTTTTTTGTGACACTGAGAGGAACAACAGAAGCAAATGTGCCATGCTAAAACTCCATAAGTGGAACAGGGTGGGGTTGAAGCAGAAGCTGATAATCCACTGTGCTTTATATTTGACAGAAGTCTTCCGTTCCAACTTGTACATGTTCACAGAACACACACCTAGCACCAAGTAGTGCAGCTGATATTGATTGTGCTAGCTAATATCTGTCAGAGCGTTAATGCTAATATTGATCCCTATTGGTCATGATCGGAGCACTATTGGTTTATATGTGTCCTTATGGAGTCCTCCAGTCTAACCAGTGATCGATACCGTGATCCGCTGACAATATGAGAGGCACGATAATTTTCTGGAGAGATAGAACAAGGACAGAGAAAGACAGAGAAGGAGCAGGATGAGATGAGAGATAGATATGGAGAGGGAAAGAAAAGCTAGAAAAAGGGGGAGGTTTGGTTGAAAAAGGCGGAGTGAAGGTAGAAAAAAGGAGTGAAAGGGATGGAAAAGAAAAGAGGAAACAAGTGATCCCTCCTCTCTCTCTCTCTTATTCTCTCTCCCTCTCTCTTTCTGTTCCCATGTGAGCTGCCTGTGTTAACACAACGCTGTTTGTTTTAATTTGTTTAATCGGCTGCACTGCTCCACTGGGCGTGTCTGATTAGCATAATTAATTTGCTGAGACATTAGCATCGGCAGCGGTGGGCTAACGAAGCCTGGCGTGAGACTGAGAAAATTGAGCTCAATCTGCAGGTTACCGCAATTAAACGTGTCCATTTTCCCAGATAGATGACTCTCTCTCTCTCTCTCTCTCTCTCTCTCTCTCTCTCTCTCTCTCTCTCTCTCTGTCGTCTCTCTCTCTCTCACCCTCTCACTAACCAGACTCAAACTTTGTCATTTTGATTGTTATGCATGTAAAATGGGAAATGTATTTTGGGACACTCAATGGAATAGCATAGTGCAAAGAATCTGGTAGAGTAACTGAGGTTACTGGTTTCACACACATGCTACTATGTCTACAAAACAACAACCATAATAATAATGATGATGATGATAATAATAATAATAATAATTTGGCTTGTTGGCACTTGCATCGACAAGCCTGAATATAATTTTTAAATAGTAGACTTACAAGTCAACCTATCGCTTTGTGACACAGCTAAGTCTCTCTAAACTCCCTGTATAGTTTAGTTTAATAATAATATTGAAGTGATGAGGTCGCGAATGAAAATGGATAGAAAGAACTCAAACAGATCTACAATACGTGTGCATTTGCATGCACATGGGAGACAGAGAGCACACAGGTCTTGTTAGCTTCTGGTGGTAGCTTGCTAATTCACTAAAGAGATACTTGTGGTTATGGACATAAGCAACATCTTGAAAAAGAAGGGATGAAGGTAACAAGGAGCAGGGCTAGCAGTGGAGGCAGACCTTTACAAAATGCGTAACCACTGCCTGTACTAACTGCAGGCTAATGCACAGAAATCTAGTGGGGGAAAAAATCTATTTTTTTTTAACAGTATGATGTCCACACAGAATGTCATTTCTGTTTATAAAAATAGTAATGAACTGGGTTTTTTCTAGTTTGTGGGTAACCTATGGCCGTGTCCACTTCCCTTGTCAGTTAATGAGTCAAATGACGCATCATGCATAGGCCCTATTCTCTGTCTGAAAGTGTGCAGATATTGTGCATTTACTTTAACAGTATTTTAAAATGTGCAAAGTTGGGACTAATAGGGGAATGTTTTCAACTCTTGGTAATGCGCCTGTCTCACAGTACCCATTCCCCTTTAAGTCTTTTTTTTCACACACACCATCCATCATGGTTTCAGTTGTAGGCCAACCTTATCTTTTCTAAACAGATAATTAATAGAAAAAAGTGTTGCAATCTTTTGTTATTGTTTTTTTTTTTTTTTTTCAATTAAGGATGCCACTTAGAAGAGCCTAGAAGCTTTTTTTAGACCACACCTTCCCACCCTATATACACCCCTCACACACACACACAAACACACACACACAATATCATAGAAACGGAGTGATGTGTAATTACGAGCAAGGGGAGAGAGAATGAAAGAGAGAGAGAGAGGAAGAGGAAGAGAGAGACCGTGCCAGGCCTGTTTAAGGGTTAATGAGCCACTGGCAGCCCCCCAGCAGGGGTGGGGGAGTTTGCCCCTTCCAGAACAGAGGTGTGGGGAGGGGGGTCGCCCCCCACCTCCCCCTCAGGCCCGCTTCAAGAGGGAACCACCCCCAGGCCTTTCCTTTGAAGTGTCACAAGGTCCCCTTGTTCCAGTCGGCTTCGCTCGCGTATGTCTGAGTGGCAAATAAAATATACATGAGCTTCCATGGGTTGCACTGGGCACACACACACACCCACAGACACACACTCTCCCGGATATATACAAAACACACCACACTCACCCACACCCATACCCGCACTCATCCACTCACATCCCTCATGCACATACATACAAACACCAGCACCCCCTTTCACACACACACGCACACACACATCCCAAACATTATTCACAGATTAACAGACCCCTCCCTCTAACCCCTTAATGACCCCCATGGAACCAGATTGAGGGTACAATAGAATTAGGGATGGTGTGCAGTTTGTGTGTGAGTGTCTGTGTGTGTGTGTGTGTGTGTGTGTGTGTGTGTGTGTGTGTGTGTGTGTGTGTGTGAGTGAGAGAAACAGAGTGTGTGAGACCGAGAGAGAGAGGTGTTTATGAGAACACCCACCCACCCACCCACCCACACACACACACACACACACACACACACACACACACACACACACACACACACACACACACACACACACACACATACACACACACACACACACACACATAACCTCGTATCCTTCACACCAAACTGAATCAATAATTCACCCACATTTACAACTGCCCCACTAACACTTACAAGGCACCCTCTAAACAAGCCAACATCCCCGTACATTGCTGCTCTTCCTGTCTAGTCTTGCCTCAGTCTCGGGGTCTGGATAATGAGCTGGGGTGTGCTGTGTGTGTGCCCCTGTCCCTACGGGACGCTCTGCAGAGACTCTGGTGCCACTGCCGCAGTTTATGTGTCTCCTCTCAGCTGGACACTGCATACCCCATCTGGGACTCTGAGATGAGGAGCCGTGAAAGCAGTGAGGAAGAGGAGTGAGGGGGCTCTTTGTCTTCATCCTCAGGAGAGTGAGGGGCTGAAGCGGGTCACAGGCCATGCTGTGGAAGAGCTTGCCAGAGGGTATGAGGGGGCTGCCATGGTGATCTCCTCTGGCAAGACTCCATTGTTGTTTGTGATAGTGATGGGATTGCTCCGTTTAAAGTGTTCTTTTCAAACTTTTGAAGTTGATTTGTTTCATGATGGTGAGAATGAGGTCTGACTTCTGTTTCAAAACATCGGTTCAAAACAGCACTTTCAATGCTGGGTGTGAAAATGGGACATCTTAGAAAAGAAGTGCGGAGAAAAGAGAGGATGCTGGATGGTGGATGGATGAATGAGTTGGGACTGTGAAGTCGAGCTGAATCCACTTAGAATCTGTAATCTGCTAATGAAGGTTTTGGCTGCTTGCTTGAATGCGTGAGTGCGTTGACAGCTAAATCAGTGAACACGTACTGTACAGGACAGCAGGTGTTGCTCGCAAGGCACGATATTTGCAAGGCAGATATTTGATGCCTCCCTTAACTCTCCCCCGGTCTTCACACGCCCTGAACTCCTCGCAGAGGTTCTCACACGTAACTGATGATCAGAAACAGATAAAGATGTATTCATTATTCATTCAACCTCACCCCGATCATTCATTCGTCACGTTATCAGCTCATAGAGGGGAAGGAAGTGCCTGGGGTGATGCACGTCAGTCATGCATTTTGTCTTCATCGTGGGTGGGAGTCGAGTCAAAATCGCATGTCTGGTTCATCACCCTCAGAGATGGAAAGGTTCTCCTTAAGGCACAAGCACGAATGGGGCATCTGTGTCCACAACAGCATTTCACTGGAAAAGCACCCATCAGCCCTGCAGTTAAATCTCACATACTAACCCAAGCAGCAATGGTACAATTGGAAGAGGCCTGTATATTTGTTGGAGTTTGGGGAAAAAATTGGATATGGCAAATATAATTTTTAATGATAGCACCAATATTCTCCTTATTATTGACCTTTACAACTACAGCACCTTTGCTTTTCTATCAAATATGTACTGAATCAGTGATGCGGAATCTGTCAAAACTATGAAATAGTCTCTCATAGGTATTATTGCCCCTAGGCTATTCTGAAGGCCACTTAACTTCCTGAAGGTCAAGTGGTGATTAGCTTTTTGGTGTTAAGCCCTAGTTGACAAATGTAAATAGGAGCTATAGAGACAAATTGCCTGTTAATTGTAGAAATGTTGATAAATTCAATGGTTTTTCTCTCAGGTTCATCCTCTTGAAGGGTCGATGTAATACCTCCATCCTTTCTGCCCACAGGGCATTGGTGTCTGAAGGTCATTGGTTTTGTTTGTGTGTCTACCATTTGGACTAAAAGACACAGTATGCTACCCTCAAAATGACATACAGATCATAAATAGAATTTTGTTACAGCATGGGGGTAAAAGGCTTGGAGAAAACTAAATTTACATGCTCAAATTTTATTTTCATCTGTGAGAATGACACTGATCACTGTTTATAGGACCCGTAACTGAGCTGCCAGACCCAGTGTGGTTCGACATGTGAATTAATGTTCAGAAACTTTGAAAAGCTCATTAATATGTCCTTAAAGATGCCATAATGCATTTGTGTCCCAAACCCCCAGCCCCAGTAGGCCATGTCTATTCCATTAGGGGCCAGGGGGATTGGATAATCTTATTTGAATCCACTTTGTGGAAATGGAGAAATGCTATTATGTTTAGCAGTGTATCAGACATTGCATTGCAGCTATTCATTTTTGTGTTACTCACTTTATTCACGGCAGTGACGGGAGCCATGCTGTGGCGTAATTGTTTTAAGCTTGCATTGGGCTTTATGGTTTTAATAAATCATCTGTCTTCATTGTGTCTCTGTGTTTTATGGGAGACACTCGGGGGAGTACTGTCTACCTGCCTGGGAGAGGCGGCTCCCCGTCAACAAGGACAAATGGTTTCTTGAGTCACCGATACGCCATCACCACAGCCTGCTCTGTCTGGAGTTTAGCAAGTATTGAAAATGAAAAGTTTGGGGGAGCAATCTCCAGATTGCATTTGAAGCAGGTGAGCATAAAATCTCCCAGTAATTGAAACAAGTGCTAATGACTAAGTCCAGCCATTCAGTTATTCAACATCATTTTTGAGACATGAGAATTGACACAAGGGTCACTATTTGTCTTCTGTATGCTGTTCTCATGTCTTCAAATAATGTTGACTATAGCTGAATGACCAGACAAGTCATTGGAGCTTGTTTTAATTACTGTGAA
>NC_063211.1:28434542-28482042 GCF_017589495.1 Alosa alosa
AAGAGAGGAGGAAAGAGAGCGATGTGGAGAGGGGGAGGGGGCTACAGGACATCCATGCTAATTGTCTGATATTAGAAGTGATAATAAGGCACATTTTGCTGAGTCACTGTTTGAAGGGCTAATTGACCAATAAAATGTCTGCAGAGATTGACAATTAGCCGTCTGCGACTAAGTCCACTAATTACTCTGAGGTGCCATTCTGGAGCATGCCAGCACATCATCATACATCAGGGAAGCAGAGGAGGAGAGGAAGACAGGGAGGAGGAAGGAGGGAGGGAGAGAGAGAGAGATGCTTTAGACTGTAGTTTGGAAAATCCATGCCAGTTTGTTAGGGCCTTCGAGACAGCTCTCAGTTTACTGTTTTGAAACTAGTGTAACTATAGCATTTACATGCTTCAAGGCAAGATTGTTTATAAAGTTCAAAAACAAATAAAAATAAGAAATAAACTAAAGTGTAAAATCAACTAGATTTCGAAAACAATGGAAAATAGTGACCATAATTAAAATGGCCGTGCACATGAAAAGGTTGGAGGATAAAGTGAAGAGTGGTATTACTGGCTCTAAATCAGCTGTGTGGCCCATACAACAGACTTCTGTCTCAACTGGCTTCAGAAGGGGCTGAGAGCACTGTTCTCACCTCAAACAAAAACACAAACTTACTGGACTTCTGTGAGTGTGTCCATGAATCTCTGTGGAGGTAGATGATCTATTTCAAGTTAAGTTTCAAATCATTTGTTCTCACATCTTTCCTTCCCAGAGAAGTTAAAGACAATACCTCTCTATGGACATGGGAGTGTACCATAGCACCTTCCAGGTAGTATTCCTCAAAGGGAACCACAATGAGTTAGATAAAACACAGGCATTGTTACTGACCATCACGTTGAGTACCCCGGAAATACTTAAAACCAATCCCACTAGATTCACATATTTTAATGGTTATAATTCAAGAGAGACCTCCCTATTAAGTAGAATCAATAACATATATAATATTATATTATATATAACGGAGGTCAAAGGGAAAAAAAAGATCAGAGATAGGCTGACTGACAGATGGACATGAGAAATACTAGATGAGAGAGTAGCATCTGATAACTCACACTGACT
Source organism: Alosa alosa (assembly GCF_017589495.1). Lineage (NCBI taxonomy): Eukaryota > Metazoa > Chordata > Actinopteri > Clupeiformes > Clupeidae > Alosa > Alosa alosa. Next base: position 28,435,647 of record NC_063211.1, read on the forward strand.
GCACCAGAGACATGCACAGGGGAGGGGACAGTCTGTGAGGACCAATGACTGCATTACAGAGGTAGTAGTGTTTCTACAGTCATAGGTGAAGATAGAGCCCATTATTTACCCTTGTGTCCTCTCCCAATCTGTGTGGAACAGAACTGAAGCAAACAAGAGATTTACTGAACCCCAAGATGATCTTTAATAGCGTTAACCTTTAAATTCTCCAGAGGGATTACTCTTGCAGGTTAATGAATTCATGTAGACAGATATTTTTAAATGAGAGATAGTTTACTTGTCTTCAAGTTTCAACACAAACCACTCTTCATTCCACAACTCTTCTTCTCCTCTCCTTCAACAACAAAACAGCAAAGCATTCTGAGAAGTGTAGTCAAAGCAAAATTAGCCATGACAATGATTTTCCGCTCTTACATTAGCACCGCTAACTCCTGACAGAGAACAAACCCCTACAGCAGGCTTGAATCCATGTACCAATTACCCAGCAATGCAACCAGAGGCTGAGTTTCCCTTATGGGCCACAAACACATAGCCACCAACCATTTCAGGTGTGACCTGGAGCAGTGCTGTAACAGCCATTACTTGACCAGTGGTGCATTTATCCTCTGGAGGACCTCATAGGCCTCCACAAGGCTGCAAACAGGGCTTGATCTAGGGATGTTAACACATTCATGTATGTGCCAATTAATAAATTGAACCATGACTTCAACTTTGTTGACACAGAGGGAGAGAAAGACGAGAGAGAGAAATCAATTGATTTGTTAGTGATGGAGTTGTCCAGTTTTATTTCAGTGAGTGCACTTCCCATTGCGTTTGGCTTTTCTGCTTCCCCAGCATTCACAGGACTGATGGCTTGCTCTGATACCCTAATCTGGTTCAATTAGAGGTTAAAATAGTGTCCAACACTGAGCCTATCTGCGGCCAGATGTGGAATTGATGTGGAAGAGTTGGTTCTGTGTTTTCTTTAATCTCTATTCTTTATCACAGGAGGCGCTGCGCTTAAATGCCAGCACAGAAGTGGACGTGTCTTGTAATGGAATATACACATGCATAACATTCAAGTCACTAATGCTGGCTTACAAAGTGATGGTTGGGTCTGCAACCACCTATAGTGCTTTAATGCTCTCATAAAGGCTTATATTACCCCCTCGGTCGCTATTTTCCTCCAAAGAACGGCATCTGGCACTGCCAACCCTGCACACATGGCATTCCAGACTATTTTACTTTGTAGTGTACATACCAGGTGCTACCAGGGCAGCCTTCTCTAACTTCAAGAAGCTCTTGAAGACCCAACTCTTCCCAGAGTACCTCCCCTAACGACCCAACACATCTAACATGCACCAACCGTGCACTTCCTTTTCTTCCCTACTCCACCTCCTTCTTCTTCTACCACCTCTTCTTTGGACTACACTTTGACTAGTACTTAAAACATCTGCACTTAAAACCTGCACTTAAAACCTCTGCTCCTGAGATAGTTTTGTTGTACTATTAACTGTTACCTAATTGTCTCCTCTGCATTGTAACCTGAATGTTATTCCTCATTTTGTAAGTCACTTTGAATAAAGTGTCTGTTATATGAATAAATGCAAATGTAACACACTTACACACACACACACACACACACACACACACACACACACACACACACACAATAACTCATACACATTAACATACACAGGCACACATGTGCATACAGTATGTGTATAAGTACACCCAAACACACACACATACATACCCACACATACACACACACACATGCTTTCTCACACCTCAATCATTTAGTCATCAAGTGGGTTCTTCCGGGTGACATCTTTGTTTAATTTAGAGTTAATATCAGATTTTGCCCCAATCGATTTCCTCTCCGTGTTTTCACTCTAAATAATTCAGTGACACACTTGTTCCCCTCCCTCCCCCACTCCACCTCTCCTTCCCTACATCATTTCTCTCTCTCTCTTTCTCTCACTTGACGTGACTCCAATCCATGGTCAATAAGTGGAGCACATTTGGATGGTTATCAATGCAGTTGCTTGCAGCTGTGCATCATGGTCATTGGCCTTCAAGTGGAAGATGGAGGTGTCCAGGAGGCTGTGTGTGTGCACGCGTGTGTGTGTGTGTGTCTCTGTGTTTGTCTGTGTGTGTGTGTGTGTGTGTGTGTGTGTGTGTGTGTGTGTGTGTGTGTGTGTGTGTGTGTGTGTGTGTGTGTGTGTGTGTGTGTGTGTGTGTATGTGTGTATGTGTTAGTGTGTGCTAGTGTGTGTGTGTGTGTGTGTGTGTGTGTGTGTGTGTGTGTGTGTGTGTGTGTGTGTGTGTGTGTGTGTGTGTGTGTGTGTGTGTGTGTGTGTTTGTTGACGTGGAATCAGGAGGGCTGGGAATTCAGGGGGGATAATATGTAACCACAGTCAATCACAGTGATCAGCAGATGGATCAACAGTGGTTTTTATGTCGGGGAAAGACAGGATAATGGTCACTCTGTTGTTCTCACCTCACCCCCACCATCTCCCGCAGTATTGTATGTGCATGTGCATGTGTGTATCTCTCTGTCTGTGAGTGTGTGTGTGTTCGGACAAGTGTAGACACATTACCATGCAGTCCCAAAGATAAAATAGCCTGCACAATAACAATAACAATACATCTATTATTATTTGCCCGTATTAAGAAACAGAAAAATACTGCTATATCATTACCAGCAGATCATCTCATTCACGCCACTCAGGGTTAAAAAAAAAAAATGTAAGACCACATACAAACATTCCCGGTTGGAATTGGAATTGATGCTCATCCCGTTCCCCCTCAGCTGCAGCTCCCCTGCTCCCCTGCACACATTACAGGCTCCATCCCTCTCAGAGCACCAGAGTCATCATGGACGAGCAGAGCCCCGGGAGGGGGTGAAAGGGCCTGGTGCTGGGCAGTCCTGACAGCTTGATCGGGGCCAGAGGGAGAGCGAAGGAGAGAGAGATAGAGAGAGAGAGAGAGAGAGAGAGGGAGTAAGGAGGGCGCAAATCCTACCTTCAGCTGTCAGGTCTGACAGTCAGCAGTGGCAGGAGAGGGTCCCTGGTGGCCAGGGCTGTGGGCTGGGGGCTAGAGGCTAGAGGCTGCATGTGGGAATGGGCTTCAAGGTGGAGGGGTGCCTGAGATTTCACATACACACACACACACACACACACACACACACACACACACACACACACACACACACACACACTCACACACAGTGAGCGTACATCCCTGCAGAAACACACACAACATGCACCGTTAGTGAATTAACACAAACACACAAGCACAGGCACAGAATACATTTATATGCACACACACACACACACACACACACACACACACACACACACACACACACACACAGAGACACACACATCCAGCTAGCAGAGGCTATCCAATCAGTGTTCCATTGCTGTCAACTGTCAGGAAGCCGAGCAGATGGAGGTGCAGGTATGTGATGGGAGAGGAAGGTAGACGCAGGCTTGAAAAGGGGACATCCAGGAGGTTTTGGAGGGTTGGTGATGATTTCCTGTTCACTTCCCATTAATGGAAACATGAATGTTGTGACACAGAGTCAGTTGTGGTGAGAATGGAAATGCCTGTGAAACCAAACTATACCAAACTCTCTACAACAGGACTTTATCTTGATGCACAGTTGACTAAAACAGGTAGACAAACAATAATTTGGTGATTTATTGTAGTCTCACAATGACAATAATAAGGACATATCCAACCTTGAAGGGAAGCAAATTTATTCTGAGAAAAGGAACATTTCATAAAGAAATAAATATGTTTAACAAAAACACATGACACCCCATAAAGTTGGAGAATACAAACCAAGGGAATGAAGACCATTTGTCTTTACAAAATCTCCCAAGATCGTCCATATTCCTAGGTCCACTCTTTGACTCACCCCACTGTCTTCCTAGATCAGAGGACTGAGATGGTAATGGCAGAAGCTTGATTTTATGTTTAATAAAACATTTTTGTTTTGATTTGGACGTTTGTTGTGGCTCATTGATATGTGATGAATGATCTACTCATGACCCACTTTTAGGGTCTTAGCAGAGATTGAGAGATTTACATTGAAAATGTTTAGGTTTTTCTTGGGGTTCATGATACCACGCACCTTAAAAAGATTCCCATGGCCTTTGAAAATAAAAACAGCCCCACAATATCACAGTCCCTCCATCATAATTCTCATTAGGCATGGGGGTCTTTTCAGTATTGCCATTCATCTATGTATGTCAAACCCACCTAAAGTGTTTCTTGCCAAAGAATGCAACTTCCATTCCATCTGACAATAAACCACAATTCCAGACAAAGCCACTGTACCATTCAGTAACTCCTGCCATTTACATATCTAATTCAATGACTGGAAAGGCTTTTACTTGGCATGCCCTCTAAATAATCTATTAGCAGTGAGGACTTGAAGATTTTGGGGGGGACTTAGTGACCCCAAGATGATACCTTTTTTTATAACTCTTCATCAGTGTTTCTTATGGAATGTTTTGCCTCTCTTACCATCCTCCATACTGTGTGTGGGGGCAAGATAACCATGGGCCTTTGTGTGTGACTATATACATATGTGTTTGTGTGTCCTTGTGGCTGCACTACGTGTGTGTGTGCGTGTGTGTGTGCGTCACTGGATACAGTAGATGGTATTTCAGTCTGTGTTGGGTGATGTTAATGAGAGCACACAGGCCCTCCATCACAATGGCAGTAAGGTGATCCCCATAACAGCAGACACCCCTGGCTCAAATGGGCAGCAGGGTGCTTTTACACACAGAACACACAAGCCAGAGGAACCCAGCCTGTGTCTGAGAAAGAGAGAGAGAGAGAGAGAGAGTGTGTGTGTGTGTGTGTGTGTGTGTGTGTGTGTGTGTGTGTGTGAATGTACTTTGTATTTACGTTAATAATCATATGTGAATGAGTGTGTCTGCGTGAGTTTTGCACAAAACTTCCCTCCAACCATCACACACACACACACACACACACACACACACACACACACACACACACACACACACACACACACACACACACTTCTCACCAGAGGAGATGAAATAATCAAATAGGCATCCATCATGTAATTTCTCCTGTGTAGTGTGGCTAAATGAGTGGTGGCTCTTTGAAGTTGTGTTGTGTGCTGGAATGTGTGCGTCCCTGTGGTCCTCCAGTGGTGAGGAGCTGAGCTGCTGTTCCAGCGCTGGGGCATCGTGCGTGGGAGACACTCTCCCCCTCATGTCCCAGAGAAGAGCATGCAGCCCAGCAGGCACACGCACACACACACACACACACACACACACACACACACACACACACACACACACACACACACACACACACACAAACACAAACTCGTACTACATGTAGACATAAACACTAGACATACACACACTCACACAAACAGACTACAAGCATATATGTACACACACACACACACACACACACACACACACACACACACACACACACACACACACACACACACACACACATACACAGCTCAGCACGAGGTCCCCATTGTCTGGGTTCTGTAATAAGATGTTTTGTTTGCATACTCCTCGAAGGATTTAAACCACTTTGGAAGCCTCAGTGACACAACAGAGTTTTGCACAAATAAATGACGAATCAAACATATTCAACAGTGACATGTTCAATAGTTTATTTCTAGACTTAGTCAGCAAAACACAGTGACAAGCAACAGGTAGAGAAAAACATTAAGCTCTGTCTGAGATCTGTGTGCATCATTCAGGCTAGAATAACTAGCATAAGAAAAGGCTATGCTGAAAATCAGATAGATAGATAGATAGATAGATAGATAGATAGATAGATAGATAGATCCTTTATTGATCCTAAACATAAACTAAATAAATCATAAACATAAACAGGGAAAATACTTGGAAACCAGATTAATAAATTAAGAATGCATTTAGGATAACTAACATGCTGTTCCATAATCCAGTGGCGTACCAAAATACAGGGATGACACCAATGAGTGACCATCTTTATTGTATTTCAAGATGCACTACATATTGCTGTAAGAACACTTCACTGTGCAATTTAAATATGTATTTTCCCCCCAGACACCACCATGTCTCTTTCATGACTACTGTCTTGTACTGGACCCTCATAAGCCATTGGGTACTGTTAAACCTGAACTGAACTTGCCTGTGAGCTGTTGCGTACTCCCTTGAGGGACTAAATATTTAGCAGGAGACTTTCCTGACCACTTTCCTGACTTTCCTGTAGTTTCAAAACAGACAACCCTTAGATGATCCATTTAGCCAGTGAGAAAATGGTTCTTCGGGCTGACAGGGTTCTAAGGGCTACAAGTTGTGAAACGACTTTATCCGAGAACATCTAGTCGTTGTTAGTTAGCACTATTTGGCTTTAAAGCGGAACCTTCTTACATGAATGTTGAGGGAGCTGCTGTGGCTCTCCTCTCTCTGCCACCTCTCTTGGTTTCTCTTCTAGTCAAGGTCATTAATGCAGCCTTTTGAAGCTCATGTTCATTAGACACACATTCTGCTTTTATTTAGAATTTGTTTGAAATTAATTCTCATTTGTGAAGTCATATTACATAAAAGTGCTGGCTAAATGAGGGAATAGAAATAGATTGTTAGTGTGTTTGTGTACTTGCTTGTTGTGTTAGTGTGTGTGTGTGTGTGTGAAAGAGAGGGAGAGGGAGAGAGGAGAGAGGGGGGGACTGAGAAGGAGTTAAGGAGCTGGAGGTGGTTTGCCTGTGAATGACTTTGTGTGAGAACTCACACTGGCGTCACAGCCCCCCTGTGATACAACTAATGACAGAGCTTAGCTTTTCAAAGCGTGGGGATGTGAGTTCTCAGAAGGATAGCGATGGCCTAATTAGCAATGGAATGTTGAGTCCAAGAGAGTGTGCCTGTTCGCTCGTTAGCTCTACACTGTCACACAAAATTAGGTGCCACCGGAGAAGGGCCGAGAGGTCCATGCTTTGATTCCAGCATTGCTGCGACTCACGCGGCTGTTGAAACGAATAGCCTAAGAAGCTTTCATTGGTTATTTATTTATTTGTTTGTTTGCTCACTATGTGATTCTTACTGGATTTGATTTCTGTGTTTCCATGTCTGCTGAAAATAGAGCATTGCAGAAATAGTGGCGTCCTACTTTGCGTTTTTAAGATGATGTCTGGACAGTGTTGCCATATTCATATTGATGTATGCCTCTCCTGTATTTAAAGCATAAATCATTAGTACAAGCTCAGAACAATTTAACATGAACTAGAAAAATATATGGATGAATTTGGTAATATGCAAATTATGTAGGTATAAGTATTTTCATGCATTTATAAATGAGTGACTTGTTCTCTCTCTCTCTCTGTGTAAATGAGTTGAGATAACCTCCTTGGCCACCCTCCTTCCTATCTCTCCCATACCACACGTCGACTCATGAAATATTTAATGTGCTCCGGCATGGCCGACCTCTCAACTCCTTTCAGCAGCTTTCTTCTCCTTCTTTTCTCATTTCCCCCTCTCCACTCTTCCCCATGTCTCCTCTACTTGCTCCTCTCTTCCCCTCTCCTGTCCACACCATTCCCCTCACCTCTCACCATCCCTCCTTTCTTCCCTGTTTGCCTTGCCTATCCTCCGTTCTTCTCTTCACCTCCTGTCACTCACATCCAGTGATGTCATGGAAATGCCTCCATGGTGATGGCCATGTGTTGCTTGGCAGCTGGCTGTGACCTCACAGCAGCCTGGGCCTTGGGCCTCTCTTTCTTTCTCTCAACCAACTCACTGCTCTGGCTTTCAGCTCTAAATTCTAATGTGGTGCCACCGGATCTGCCACTGGTGTCCTGTTTAATCAACAGTGATGAATATTTGATGGTGCGGCGAGAGTGGGGTGGCCCGGCCTCTCCTCTCCTCTCCTTTCCTCTCCTCTCCTTCCCTTCATCTCGGCCCTCTCTTTCTCCTCTCCTCTCCTCCACTTCCCTTCATCTCGGCCCTCTCCATCTCCGCTCCCCTCCATCCTCCTCTTCCCTTCTCCCCTCCTCTCTTCTCTTCTCATTAGATGAGGCTACATGCCTCTGTGCCATGGCTGCCTGCTCTGCCCTGGACTGTGCCCAGCCAGTAAAGGCTAGACTGGCTCCTGTAGCAGTCAGTCTTTAGGCCCACAAGCAGTCATCTGCTGGGAAAAGCTCCTTAACGAGTCAGAGTCAGATACAGGCTTACATTATCCGAAACCAGTTAAGATGGTTCAGCACGAGTACAACTAATTAGTTTGATGGACTTGACAAATGTACCTAATGCACACTCAACTTTGTGTATGGACAGTGTGTGTGTGTGTGTGTGTGTGTGTGTGTGTGTGTGTGTGTGTGTGTGGCTAGACTAGACTGTGCAACACCCTGTGTGAATTTTTAATCTGGGGTATCCTCATCTGGAGGGTTTGTATCACACTGTCACATTTACACATGCGTGAAGACATCAGCCATACAGTCCCAGTGCTTTCCTTTATCACAGTCAGGTTCCGGGGGATGTGGCTCATCATGCTGACCACGTGGCACAGTCTGTCAACTTCCCAAATCACCACACACCATCTGCTGATCTGACTGTTATATGAGTGACCAAACCCACAGGAAAACATCTGAAAATATATTTATTTTAGTTTTGGGGTGATGTGTCTAATAATTACAAGTCATTTGACATTTTTTATGGTCCCTGGTTAGAACGCACACATAACCATTAAAAGGGGTGGGTTCTGTGTTGGCTAATGGGATTTTATATTCACACCCTAAAGTGCCTCCCACATGGTGTCTTGCTAAGCACCCTCCACTGCTGTGTAGGTCGTAAGGGACAGGTGGTGCCCTTGGGTTAGGGGACTTAATGATGAAACGCTTATTACAAACTCCTTGTCAGGCCAAACACCCTTTACTTAAGCATTCATTACCCGTTGCAACAACTAATAATCCTCCAGATTCACACTAATAATGATGGCTTTGATAAGTAGAACACTTTTTTGTATAGATCTTTAGACTTTTAAGCAACATAAGTCGAGATGGAGCAGTGTGATAAGCCAGAGTCTATACACCCTCTTTGATAAAGGGAATAGTGTAAATATCTCCCTCAGCCCAGTGGGTGAGTGGCCTGGCTGGAATTGGGAGAACAAACGCACGGCACCAGAGGCGGCATGTTAGGGTAATGATGGCGGCCCGATGAGTTCAATAAAAGGTCAATAAGTGCACAGCCCCAGGCCGACAGTGCGTTAAAGAGACAGGACGAGAGAGCAGACCTCAGATGGGCCCCCCCAAATAACAGAACAAGCCCAAATTTAGGCTAATTAAAAAGAAAATGTGTTAATGTTGGAATAGTCGGAATGGCAAAAGAAAAGGTTTTGGATTTGGAAGTGTGGGTTGAATGAATTTTAACACAGGTTAGATTTCTGTCCTGCCTGGGCAAATGTATAGTCACTTTTGAGGAGTGCCTGAAATGATTCCAACTGTGTTTCAGTTTGTTGCTGACTGTTAGACGAATGACCTCTGCGTGAGTTGGTCTGTCACAGGTAATGGGATGTCTGCTTGAGGATTAATGCCCATCGTCTTCTTGTGCCCTGTATTCTGCGAGGTGTCTAAGGCACATACTTAAAAAAAATGCATAACCCTTATTTGCAAGGGCCACCAAGATCTTAACCTTCATTTCAGGCTCACAAGTGGGCCTGCATGCACTGTAAGGGTCAAACCCTGCAGATCAAATATTTTTCTTCCTAAATGACGGATTTATTAGACAAATATGTTTTTCGTCTGACTCTGAACCTCTTGTGATTGAAATTTGCCGCTGTGTCAACAGCGCTCGGCCTCTGCTCGAGAGTGCCGGTGGAGGGGGTGCTGGCGGAGATTACTGAGGAAAGAGGGGATGAGGAAAGGAAACGCGCCCTCACCCTTATTTGACATTTCCGTCCGCAGGCCATCCGTCATGGTCATTGTTATAACCAATATAGAGCCAGTGATGGGCTCCCTGTTAGTACATTCAGCCCACCACAAAGGACTGAGGTATTATCATTATTATTAGCATCATCATTATTATTACTATTATTATTATTATTATTATTATTGATGATGATCCTGTTGATGATAGTGATGATGGTGATGGATACTTTTGTTTTGTTGTCTTGTACAGTTTAGTGTTATCAGTGGGCCACTGTCTGAAGCAGGGTAGGTCATATGTCGAGATCTATTCAAATGTCTTCAATAAAAAAAAAACAGCTAGTTACTTCCTTGACTTATTTAAAAACAGGAAGCTTAAAATACGAGGTCAATTAAGATTAAACAAATATTGACATTACATTGATAATAGCGTCACATTAATGGGCATAATATTATGTATAAATGTATTACCTTATTGAATTTAATTATGTTTCCTTATTCACACTCAGTAACAATTCAGGTGAAGCCCACGCCTTCTCGCCAGGTTAGCAGGGAGCAGCTGGTGGATAAAGCCAGCTGCGCTTATTTATTTATTAATTTATTTCCTTCTCTACTTTTAAATACGACTCTCTCCTGCTTGGTGTGGAAATCATTATTTCACGCCTTCGACACCGTGCGACATTACCTCATCTGTCAAGGAACCAATTTGGCTTTATTTACATCCACTGGCTAGATTAATTACTCGTCTGACTACCGCCTAAAGGTGCCAAGTTATGAGGCCAGGGCTACCTTCAGACGCCGAGGACAGAGAGAGAGGTAAGAGGCCTGACACAGGAACTCACAAAATCATTACGATGTGTTCTTCTGAAAGACAGAACGAAATAATGAAAAGTAAGAAAGAAAGAACTGTTTTGGTGTTTTCGGAGGGCATGTTGTGGCCTGCAAGTGCGCTGGTAGGTTGCTAATAATTTGTAGGCCTACTATAAATTCTCAACAGAGACACTCGGTAAGCCTATGAGATAAAAACAGCTTTGTGACAATCTAACATCTAATCCTTGATGAAATAATAATAATAAAAAAAATAGTTGTAGTGTGTGAAACGAATAAATGGAAATTGCGTGGTAGGCTAGCCTATAACCGATGCTAAAGTGGAAAAGTCGAATTGGTTCCTGGGTTTTGATTGGCGTACGCATACCCCTCAGTTCGGCTTTGAGTATGTTATTCTTACGGAGGTTGACGCACAATAAATGCTAACCTTGCACTTCCGGATAAGACGAGACCAAAAGGCCGTCAAATATACACGTCACTTATGAAATAGGTATTCTAACAATTTGCAATTTCAGTTAAATCACTTTTGCTTCAAAAAAAAAAATAGACGTAATAACCATTTGATTATATCCCACATTTTCACCGAACTGTTTAGCGCCGTTTGAACTTTGAGAGTGGGATGTTGTTTGGTTGGGCTGATGAAATATTTCTTGATTAATAGATCCATGTGGCAAACCGACTGACATATGGCGCGCGAAGCAGCTGGGAACGGTACCTGCGGCATCCCCTACGGCCATTAACATATTAGAAGCTTTTGTGCAGTCAGACAGTCGGACTTCATCTTGAGCCCCAGCACAGAAAGACAGCACCCTAGAGCTGTTTGATATAGGCTTTCAATAATGCATTAGTCCTCAATTTGCAAGGGAGCTGTTCATGGTGCTGAAATATAGCAGCTAAGCGCAGACCCACTTCAAGTGGATTTTGGTGGAGTGTGTTTACGGTGAGATTTTAGAAATTTCGTAAACACATTTCATTAAAAGAAAAAAAGCATCTAGAAAGCAAATCTAAGAAATATATCAAAGAAGTTTCAAACAGTTGCGTACAGTATTTAAAATCTTACCATCACTCATTCAACATAAATAAATCTTAGTTAAATTTTTTAATTTAGCTAGTCCTTAAATTGTTGTTTGAATCCCAGTTGCAAGCATAGGGAACGCCACAAAAGACGACACATTTCAATGTATTGTTCATAATCATTACGTAACTATCTGAATGCCTAATATGACAAATACATGGGAAATGTGACCTTGTGTCCGCAGAGAAACTTCCGACTCCTGACTGATTCGCACACTGTTACACACCGTTACACACACGCACGCACACGCACGCACACACGCACACACACACACACACACACACACACACACACACACACACACACACACACACACACACACACCTCGTGAAGTTCTTCAATCGCTAGTCCCACACATTACTGAGTTGCCCGCGAGACTTCACATTTATTTTCTTTACAGCTAACAAATAGAAAAGCAACTAAACAAATCATTATTTTTTTTTTTTTTTTTGCAAAACAAAAGAAAAATTGTTGAAATTTAAAAGCCGGGCGATATTTGTCCTCTCCATATAGGCTAACTGCTATCGTTCCACCCCAAATGGACGAGCAATACTTCTTCCTAAATTAAAAAATAGATGTCCTTACTCACGCCAATGCTCCGCTCTGTAGCCAAAAGCCAAACAGGACCAATAAATGCGTATCGTTTTCCTGGCTCTACAGCTGCGACCGCTCTCATCAGCCGCCTCCATGAAAACCCCGATAGCTGTCTGAAAATATTGCATTTTATATCAGCAAAGCGCGATTAATATTGCATCACCTGCATTTAACATTTCGTTTTTTAAAGGCGAAAAGCGCGAGGGCCCTCACAACGTGTCCTCTAGTAGCACTCGTTTGGAGATTTGTTTTTCTGTCGTTGGTCAATGAGAGTAAACATTTATATTGAAATATTGTTGTTGTTGTTTTTTCATGTCATTTGTGTGTGTGCTCGCATGTGTGTGTGTGTGTGTGTATGTCAGTGGAGGCTCCACCAATGTTGCTGTTTCACTTCCTTTGACAGTGTTTGGAGACGAGCGACTCTCCCGTTTCATTAAATGTTTATTGGCACTTCAGTCGGGCTAGACAAAAAAAACTCCCCTCAAAGCTTCCGGTTCCAGCGCTGCTTCATATCTGACATTATTTGGAAGTATAGTATTTGGGTCGGGCTGGGTTTGGCTTTGCCACACTATTTATAACGCAATTCTGTCACTATGTTTGGGTTTAGAAGAAGGTCCGCCGAGCCTCCCCCAAACGGAATCTGATATCTGGGCTACTGTCACAGAAATACTGTCAGATGAATCATGCATAAGCAGTAATATGCCCAAAAGTAAGCCCAAAAAGACAACAGCAGCCTACCTGCCTTAATGTTCCAATTAGCTGTTCATTTGTTGGGAAAATCCTGGTAGGGTCCGATGCTGAATTTGCATCCCAGGGCCAGCTCCCATTAGACTAGACAATAATTACTCCAGATTTTAATTAGTGTCTTGTTGTATTCCGTTTATTAATTTTCAAGATCTCAGCGCATGAATTATTTAATAAACCGAATCAAGGGTATTTCAATTTAGCAGTGAGGGAACTACAGTGCTTGACAAGAAGTCTAAATAGAAGCGTTAGGTTTGTACACTAAAAAGATTATTATTATTATTATTATTATTATTATTAATAATAATAATAATTATATTTTATTATCATCATTATTTTTATCATTGTAAATTAAACAGTCATATTTTCAACTGGCTCTACAATGTATACAATGTATCCAAGTTTCCAAGTCTGATTAATAAACTAAATTAAGTTCCAGTTTTTATATAGATGTGGTTTGAGTTGGCCATACGGTTTGTACAGTAGGCCTACTGTAGTCTGAAGTCTGGTTTTCAGTCTAGACGGAGGACTCAGCAGACAACACAGGATCAAATGAAATATTAATACCCACGACAAGCATGGGGATATTAAAACAGAATATCAGATATCCTAAAAAGCCGCCATAATATTATTATTATTATTATTATTATTATTATTATTATTAATAATAAAGCAGGCATCGTAGCTCTTACTTTTTCTACTTAACCAACGTATCTTGCCATATAGTCATTCTGCTCCAATAGACCTAGTCCATCCGGTTATAACAGTGCGGGGGTAACTATTCTAACTTCGGTTGACTGCTTGTGGACTAGCAGCAAGCTAGAAAGAGTTTGTGCCATCTGTAGGCCTATATTATGCTTTTGCAATAAACTAGTCTGTTTGCAGTCTGCAGTCTCATGCAGTCTGAATCCGGTAGTACCTTTCTCGTTACAGACTTAAACATGTAGGCTATGTAAGCCTATCTAGGCCTAGCGGGCTAGGGCCACATCATCTAGATGCCGTTATAGGCCCACTACAGTCGGTCTTATTTTAATTTTGTGATAAGGCTATAAGGCTCTATAAGGCCTCATGTCATGTGACGAATAATAAAGGTGCATTGAACATTTAATTTCAACTATTCTACTAGCCACTTATTCTTTCTTATTCTTCTTAGCCTACTAGGCTACTGCTACTAGGCTACTACTGTTGAGCTGCTACTCATAACAATATTGATACTACTAATTACTACTACTACTAGGCTACTACTACTACTACTACTACTACTACTAATAATAATAATAATAATAATAATAATAACAACAACAACAATAATAATAGCCAATAATAACAATAATAATAATAATAGAATAACAACAATAACACTATTACTGCCACTAATAGGCTAATAATAATAATAATAATAATAATAATGAAAAAAAGAAAACAAAAGAAAATCTGTACCACTTGCACACATTGAACCAAGAAGACATTTTTGATTTTTCTTTTTCGTTCATTTATTTAGAAGATCGCTAGGAACTCGGACCCCTCTGCTTGGATTTGGCTTACAGAATGATGGACAGAAGTTGGAGTGAGTGCATGTAAAACTGAAAGAGAGGACAACAGAGGAGACAGCTCCACGGACGGATGGGTGCACAGGTATGAAAGTGTGACACACATGTGGCCTCATTTGTAAACATACGTGTGCACAAAATAAATTATTACTTACACAAAGTTTTTTTCTTAAGTCTTTTTTTTTTTCTTTTAACAATTAACACGACAAACAACGTGGTGTCAATGTGTGAAAACAGGCATTTAACAGTGATTTTACACCAACCACAAAGGCCTACCAGTAGATACTCTATGTAGTGCTTCTTTTTTTGTAAATGCATAGAATGTTTGCACTGCAAACCAAAATATACAAAAGAAATAAAGATTCTCTTTTTTGATCTTTCAGAATACATTTTCGTCTGAATGTATAAAGTATACTGTCTGAGTCATGCGAGTGTTAAATAAGTCCATCACTGGACATTTTCGTTGGGCAACAAATACCTATGACAACAAAATATTGAAACATCTGTTTTGGATGAAAAGAAAATTTGGACTCCTCTTATAGTTCTGTGAGCAAGTGTTATCATTTGTATATACACAAAGAATCGAATATAATCTAACCAATCTAAACAGTAAATTTCAGTGCAAATTCAAAATAAACACGGGTGGTGATGGCCAACCTCAGTTTGCCCTCAGAGTAGGAAAGGGACTTATATTCTATCTCTTCTGCCGTGCCTTTTTATTTGTTATTCTCTAGTGAGACAGACCTTTGGAACACCAAATGAGAGAACTCGTTGATAATTGGTTAAGACTGATAATATGGAGCCTGCTTTCGGGCATATCCAAACTCAGTAGCATCTGAACGCTTTTACAAACAGATAAATAAATACATACATATTTCAGTAAATAAATAAATAAATAAATAAATACATAAATTAGTAAAACAACATATAGCGCTAAACAATGAGGTAATCCTTCCATGGCTGTTTTGATCATTTAAAATATGCGTTACTGGAAAAAAGTAACTCGATAAAAGTAAAGCTTAACTTCATTTCGTATCGCAATGTTTTTTTTTTCTCCAAAAGGCAGAGATCACTAGGACTGTATGTGTATCGCCAGAGCAACTGTGAAATTAGTTGGTCTGGATTACCTGTTATTTGCATACTTCACATTCACCAGTTTCGTGAAAATAAATCGGTGGGATTATCAAACTTCACAAAACCGAGTAAGAATCATTTGTCTGTAGCCACACCGCTTTGAAATTCTTCCGCGTCAAAAGCAGACTGAAAACGATGTTTGTGTGTATGTTCCTTGGTCCCCAAATGCAGTCCAAACAACACGTGTTCATCCATCAGTGGGCTGCCGAAAACTTCAACCGCTTTTGTTTTTGTCTTTGGTTGCAAAACCATACTCGCACAACGTTCTTTTTCAGGTCCAATTTTTCTGCTATCGCCGCTATCTTCTCAGAGGACGGCCGGGGTTGCACGGCAAAGTAAGCCTCCAAAGAACGTTTCTCTGGTGCTGCTATTGACGTTCTCTTTCGCTTCTTCTCGCTTCCATTAAAAAGGTCGGGTTTGTTCATTTTCTCTCTCTGGGCACCCTCGGCCTCTTCCAGCCATGCCTGTAGAATGGGTTTGAGTGCGATCATATTGTTATGCGACAGAGTTAACGATTCGAATCGACAAATGGTACTTTGGCTTAGCGAGCCCACACCGGGAATTTTCAGGTTAGCTAGGGCACCGCCAACGTCCGCCTGGGTAACCCCGAGCTTGATTCGTCTCTGTTTGAAACGCTCCGCAAAAGCCTCTAGCTCCCTTGGGTCTGTGTCCGAGTCAGTGATTGAGGGCAGTCCATTGTTGAGTCCCGGTGCGCCCTGACCACCACCATGGTGTCCGGGCAAGAGCCCGTGATGTGTCAGGGGCGAATTCATGTTCATAGCAGCCTGATGAGAGAGGTGGCTCAAGCCGTGCATGTGCGAGTGTGGGTGAGCCGAGGTGGAGATCAGACCCCCGCCGCCCCCACCACCGCCACCTCCGGCCCCGTCGTGCGCGCTGGTCATGAGGCTAAGCGACTGGGAGTTGATATGGTCCATGAGGTCCGGAGGTTCCAGGTTCTGGTGGGGATGGTGGTGGTGGTGATGATGGTGATGGGCCAGTGGCACAGTGGAGGTAGAGGAGCATGGCACGCTGTTCATGGTGTGGTAGGTCGCGTCCGGCTTGAATGGGTGAGTCTTGCCCTGAGACACCGCGATGTCCACGGCCGCCAGAGCTTCGGCACGGGCCAACAGAGTTTCATCCAGACTTGCGAATATGTTGTTCTGCAGCTGCAGCAGCCCAAGAGAAAGCGGCGAGGAAACGCAGAGAGAGAAAGCAACACAGAGAAGCGGGCAGATACATAGAGAGAGGGAGGAGAGGGGAAAGTAGAGAGAAAAGGAGGTTGAGGAGGAAAAAAACAGGAATAAATGGATATGTCAGCTGGGGAATACTGTCAACACATAACACATAGAGAATATTCCTTTTAGAAGCTTCGAGTCATAAAAATTAATACAAAAAAGGGTGAAGTCGGAGCCTTCACTGAGCATGGCTTTCAAAAAAGATCACAGGCGTTTCAGATGATTGCCGTGGAATACATGAAAAAAACATTAAGCGCGCAGCTTGGCAGAATGTGCCTTGCAGCGCTGTACAGCTTCCACGCGCCTCGTCTACCGGAGAGGGACAGCGAAAGAAGTTTTTTAGGGGGATCTTTACCTGTGGAGTTTGCAGACAGGCTCTTCGGATGGCTTCTGAGCTGGAATGCAGAGTCGTGTACTTGTGCTCCGGTAAGGACGGATGCATGGCGAAATGTGCCTGTTTACTGTTCATGGACATCATGTTTGCGAGCTTCTCCTCTTCAAAACCAAATAGATAAAGTGCCCGAGAGTCGAGGGGAGAAAACAACAACAGCAAAGGAACTGTCAAAAAAACAACTCCAATAAACAAATCCCCTTTCGGTGTGTGGGTATGTGTGTGTGAGTGTGTGTCCGGCGGTAATGATGCGCAGCTTCGAGCCCACGAGATGCAGCGGAGATGCCTGCAGTCTCTTGGTCGCGCGTGTCTGTCTGCCGCTCGGCAGCGCGAGGGATGAGAAGTGCTCTAACACCTGAGCCCCTCAGATCTCGTCAAGCGAGCGCGCCTTCTCTCGCGAGACATGGAACGGTGCAGCCTGACAGATAACGGGCCTGTTTCGAGCACAAGTGACTCTCGCCTCTCCTTCTCCCCCTATCTCCCAGTTCTGGTCTCATCTCCTGTCCTACCCCCTTCTCCCCTCCGGCCGGACGAGCACGAATATGAGCGCAGCAAAGGGCTCTAGTCTACACCTGTGGATGAACCACGCATGCGTATACTCTAGAATGCGTTTAAATAAAATACATCAAAGCCATGAACCACGTGCACCGGTAATTCTAAATGACATTTCAGTTTTTTTTTTTGTAGTTTTTTAAGTTGAAAGGTTTTGACTTTTGACTCATAAGTGCCATGACACAATTCGTCCATTATTTTTTTCTTTTTCGTTTTTTATTATTAATTTTTATTTTTATTATTAAATAGGCCTAAGCTTCTCGTTATACAGTGCAAAGTGAAAACGAGATATTCTGTACCCAATTCACATATTTCAGGCTAGAACAACATATTTTACACCACAGTATTTTGCAAATGGCCAATTGCCTTACATTGTTCAGGTTTCCAGCGTCCAGCTCTCCAAAATAGCCAGAGACACCGAAGACTACAGAAGTCGTTTGCATAATGTGCAAGCCTGTCATGACATTCAAGCCGCAGACTAGTAGTCGAGTTAGCTATAAACTGGAAATGACTTCAAACGCTCCTGATCTCTCATATGTAAAATGCCGTTTGCCCGCGGGCCAGTCCGGCAATTAGGGGCTGCCCACAAGAAATCGTGTTCTTATCCATGCCCAAAGCTGGCTTCAAAAACTCGTCATGTTATCGCCAATGCTCTAGAGAAAATATTGACATTGATGTAAAGGCAAGACACCGCAAAGACCTTCCTCACAGAGGTTGTTGTGCAACACGGCACAATGCCTTGATTTAGTATGCAAATTTAACGATATCATGTATATTTCACAAACCTCTAATCACTGCATGAATTTTTAATTGGCTAACCGTGGTGCGTTTGAACAAATGAAGCGTTAATTCATTTGGATGTATTAATTTCTTTAAAGACTGTGTACAAGGTTACGGTGGATATTAAATCAATTTGTTTAGTTCTCATCTGGCGATGATCACGCTTTAATGATGGGTGCATAAAAGGCCAATTTGTATCAGTCGAGAAGTTGGCGCCACCATAAAGATGCGCGTGCCAGGTGGTGATTATTGTCAGACCGGTGTGCGAGTACTCATTGAGTGTAGGTATGATGCAAGAGTAGAAGAGATATTAAGACTTGTGTCTTTCTGCAGCTATATGCTATTAAAAGTCACTGTTTTACAGCGTTATTGGAAGTACAATTATTAAAAACTGCTGCGATGTTGCAACTCTAACAGCATAATTTAAAGTCTCAAAAAGTTTGCCACTA
The DNA here is from genome assembly GCF_017589495.1 of Alosa alosa. NCBI lineage: Eukaryota > Metazoa > Chordata > Actinopteri > Clupeiformes > Clupeidae > Alosa > Alosa alosa. Next base: position 28,454,870 of record NC_063211.1, read on the forward strand.
TTCTTGTGGATTGTCAACATCTTACGTTCAGGCGTTTGTATTTTAGAGGCCCTGAAAGTGTAAAAACAGGTTTAAGAACGCGTTAAGAAAATTAAGATTCAGGAAACACAGAGAATACAGATAATTAATGAGAAGTATTATCTTTTTTGTTATTCCCTTAAAGTCTTAAGAAAATAACCAAAATGGAAACAGCTACGTTTCCACAACACAAATGATCAACTGCATATTTAAAACTTCAAGTTGCATTTAAAAATAGGTGGCATTGATTGAAAGAAGCAGATACACTGTAATAATGTACAGAGTAGACTGTAGAACATACCTGATAAACATAAGGCTACCATTTACTGCTTTTTATTTTTATTTGTTTTTTTTGTTGTTAAAAATTGTTTACAATGACATGATTATGTGGGTAGTGTGGTGCTGAATCTTGAAAATAAAGAAGTACAAAAACATCTCCAGTTTGTAAAAAAAAAAAAAAAACACACATGCAACATCACATATTTTCATTTTTTGAGATTGTCAAAACAAATGATTTAAAACCATCCTGTATTCACTTTACGCTATCAGCTAAGCATTCATAATTGGCAAAAGGAGACTAAAGGCAACTTCCAGGACACAATATCAGAATACTGAGTGGCCTATAAGAAATTGTGTAACTTTAATAAAAAGCCAAGATTCACTCTCTGCTCAAGACCTTTAAACCCCCAAGCCTTAGGTAAGTTCAAATGTCACTCTAAAAGCAGACTGACTGCTAAAAACTAGATATAGGCTGGGTGCGATCATAAGCCTAAAGGCTTAATCTGGGTCATTTATCAGCTGATCACATTCACCACGGGATGTCATGAGGGAAGATCGAGGGGCATTCAGCTGCATTTGGACAGCTTGGATGGACTGGAGGCAAGAGGGTCGCTGGGACACCTGCGTTTGGTCACTGGGGCTGCAATCACTGATGATGATGATGACAATGCTGATGATGATGATGGTCTTATCCCGACAGAGGTCATGAGGGTCACCTTGGGTCTATATAGCATTCCCTGCCCACTTTCCTGTACGTCTGCCCCCAACCTTGAGGTGGCATCTGTGCCGGTGGTACTGGTTTTATCTAATAACCCCAGTTCAGTCTTAGTGGTGCCAGTGGTTACCTGGCCACTGCTATGCCCTGCAGTGGGCAAAGGCAGGCGAGCTCCAGCAGCTCCACTTGGGCCTTCGCCATCAGAGATCAGGGAGTCCAACTCACTCATCTTCTCTTGATATGCTGCATCCATGCAGGCCTCACTAGAGGCGCTTAGGACCCCTGTGGTGGCGTGGGGGACGTCTGAGGACTCGACAGTGTTTTTTGCTCCTCTGAGGGACTGCTGGGTGACCCACGGTGATGCCAATGGGTAATTTTTGGAAGCTACAGGTTTTTGGTCAGTGGCTGCAGAGGCTTCACTGGAGCCACACCCATCGAAGCTCAGCCTGCGCAGGTAAGAGAGGGGACCTCGACCCTGGCCACACCCACGCCTGACCCTCCCCTCACTCTGCACCAATGGGCTTCTTAGGCTCAGGCTGTGGAAAGCTGCGGAGGGTGTGGTTGGGCTGGCAAAGCCGGCCGAGGACAAGCTGACGTCTGTGTGCTCTCCGGCCTCCCCCCTGGCTCTGTGGGGGGTGGCAGCGTCCTGGAGCAGTTGTTCGGACATTGTTGTCGCCGTCTGCAGAAGGCCCTGGTCCCAAGACGGCACCCCGTCCAAGTCTGTGCGCACCAACTTTTCCTCCATTCCACTCAGGCTCCTCCGCATGGTGGTGATCCGATCACCCAGGGGACGGTCCGTCTGGAGGTCCCCGACCCATGTGCCCTCAGCGTGGGCATCCTCCTTGGGCTCGGTGGTGCCTGTGTTGGCATTTGCCACCTGGTCTCTCTGTGCCTCCAACTCCTCAATGTAGCAGTCGCTCCGCTCCAGTGCCCTCTTCAAGTGAGCCACGTCACGTTCATACTGCTGGATCTTGGCCTCAAGAGCTGCTACAGTGTATCTGCCGTACCTGAATGTAATGCAAACACGTTATATAGCAACACAATAATGCTTACAGTAGTCAAATGTATCCTGCATATGCCTTATTAGATTCATTATGTGCAATAATGTACATAAAACTCACAAATATGAATATTACTCCACATTAGAGCTGTTTCATATCATATCATACGTTGTATATTAAGATTATTCTTCTATATCTAAGAATTTTTCATATATGCAATATGCTGACGATATGTTTGCTTTCTGCATTTTTCCATATGCAAAAAGACATGCATGAACATCTTCTCCAGAGCTGTGAGTTTTTTTTGTTTGTTTTTTAATTGAACTGAATTTGCTGTATGACTGGCGGAAGTGTCTGCTATGACCTGACGATGTTATCTGAAATGTTGTTAATGAATAATCAATGATAATCAACGCATTTTTAGAACAGCACAAATTGCATGTGTAGAAGTGGAGAGTTACCTATCTATATATAGTCAATGAGAGTTACATCAAAGATTGCCTGTTTCCCCTGGATACAAATCAGATCAACGCAACAAGATTCCCGATGTTTGCTAAATTGACACCGTGCTATCTATAATTGTAGGCTTAAGGCCTACCAGCAAACTCCGTCCCATCTGAGCAAATATTTTCAGCAGCTGGACTGACAGTAAACCTATTGCCCCACACCTCACCCCAGATATGTTCATTTCTGAGTGAGAACATATAAACTAACTCACCTGTAACTTTAGGAAGTCGCTGTTTTTTTTGTTGTCCAGCTCCAGCCCTTTTTTTAGCCTATATGTCATGTTGCATAGCCAACCGCTTGCCAACAAAAAAAGTTGCCGTGACTATCCAATGCAGTTTAAAAACTTGAATGAAACATGGCATTAGGGCATGTTTTCATATTTTTGACTTTTTCAATAGTCATTTATTGAGGAATGTATTAGGTCTGTGTGTGTTATCAAAATGTGTGTGGTGATGGGGGCGGGCGGGTGAAGTCCGGGTTTAATGAATAATCGATTATTGTTCATTAACGTTAATTAATGTGGAGTCGATTAAGAAAATTCCTGTAAATTTGCAACCATAACCATAACTGATAATTAGGTGCTACCAATAAATAATTCAAGACATATCCAGACATAAAAAACATCTTTAAAGGGTCACCTGCCAGGTTATAACCGAAGTGAAATGAAGACTAAAGAGACGAAGTGATCCAAATGATAGAAATGAAAATGCAGGAATATATTCCTGCAACTACTACTTGAATCACACCATCAAGATGCTTTATAGAAAGGTTTGACCCCCAAACCAAGTGTCAGAGGAAGATGATAACTAGGAAATGAAGCCATCACTGTCCAGCCACCACCCCTTAAAATCTAGTGGCCAGAACCCAGTGCTGGTGAAGAAGTCCATAATCTTAAGAGATATCCATAGAACACAAATGGGAACAGGATATTTTTGCTTTTATTTAACTTATTTTCAATATTAACAGACAGGCAACTTATTAACCTTCATAAATGTACTAAAGTATACATGTTTACAAGCAAAACCCTGATTGGGCAGATATGTGTAGATGCCTTTTTAAAACAAGGAAAGGGCGATGACTTACAGGTAGATTGAATACTTTTGAAAACCACTGTATTACTGCCATTAATAAGAACTTATAGAGAAGATCAGAATACTCACTTCTGTGGAGAGCGGCTCTCCACCTCTGCCTTCAGACGCATGTTCTCCTGGACAAGGTCCACGTTCTGGGCTCGCAAGGTTTTGTTTGCCTTGAGAGGAGAGAGGGGGGGAGAGAGAGAGAGGTGCACATTTTATTTTCCTTTATTCAGCGTTTTTAGAGACATAAAGCCAATGGTACACTCCTCGTCTGGCATCCACAGCCAGTGCTTCACCCCACAGGAGAGTTGATAAGACTACTAAATCTTAAAGTTAGATTGTGTAAATAAAGGTGAATATAGATCGAAACACAACCCTGAATCTGTCCATAGTGATTTTCAAGGTCTGTACAGAAAATTAAATGTAGAGACCTCCAACTATATCCCCATCAACAATTCTTCTGATTTTTTGTTTACTTCTGCATTGTATTCCTGGTCATATTCCAGCATTAGCCATGTCTTGTATATTTTCCAGCCCTTGACATTTATTTTTGTTTTACAGTCTGAAAACACATTATCTGGGCAACAATGTTTCAGGATTAAAGGCGCTCCAAGCGATGTTACGTGGATTCTAAGCTCAAACATTTTTAGTCACATACAGCAAACATCTCCTCACCATCCGCTAGCTGCCCGTCCCCTGACTATGCTGTAAAAAAAGCCCAGGCTCAAAAACGGCTACAAAAACAGCCTGGTCCAGCCTGGACCATGAAACCTAGCAAACTGTTACAACCAATCATCAGCGAGATGTGTGTTCAGGAGAGTTTCAGTTGCACAGAAGGGATAGGGAGGGAGGGGCATCAATTGACGTTACCCAACCTCGCTTAGAGCACCTTTAATATTTTGAGAAGTATAATTTCCAAGGCCAGACCAAACTTTTTCAATAATTTGGAAGAAAGTGCAAAAAGAGTGACATTGAGGGGATTTGGTATCAAACAATCACTATTACTTTAAACACTATTTTATCAATATTGTGCCAATATGTGTTTTCCACATACAATGAGTATGAAGATAAAAAGATAAAACCAGGGAATGTTATGATTTTCTGTTATTTTCAAAGGACTAAAATAGTATGTAAAATAGCTAGTAGGCAAATGTAAATCTATATGGAAGCAGCTCAATGTATAGACATTTAGTGTACAAAGTGCCAATTTCACTGCCAATAAGTTAAAGTCATTGTTTTACCTTAGGGACAAGATTTAAAAACCACTGCTGCTCCAGCTTCCTCAACCCCCATTATCACAAGTTTGAAAGTGGTCTCTCCCCTTCCGTTACATAGCCAGGATGGCAACATTTGAGGGCAAAAACTTTCCAATGTTTCACACTCAAGTTTTTGACAGTTATGAGTGCACAATTCGGGTATTTGCAGTGCACTTCGTGTCATCATAATCAATAGTGTGAACGCACTTATGCACTCAAATTAGGCATTTAAAGTATAGAAGTATGTGGATTGGAACAGTGTGATTTTTTTTATTTTTTTTATCACAACCTGTTTTATCCTTAATATCTTCCTGTGAATGTGTTGTAGAGACCTTGATTATATGGGCACAACATTAATAAAGTAGTGTATTTGCAGACAGAGTACTGATTGATGCCATGTGGGCCACAAAGAGCCCAAAGTTTACAGAGCCCCTTCAGATCACCCATTTCATTCTTTGTTCCAAATCAATCAGCATGCAGTACAAACTTTTAATGGTCTTAATGAGAACATGTTTGTCTTCCATCTTTTTAATATATCAATGTCCGAACATGGCCTCCAAAGACAAAAAAAATTTTTAAAAAAAAAAAAAATGGCCTAAACATACTGAAAAAAAAAAAATTTCAAAATCTTAGGATTAGGAAAAAAAAAAACAAAAGCAAAATCTGAGGTCAAGGCAACCATTTTCTCTGATTTGACACAAATGACATATTGAAATTTAACAAAAACTCTCATATAATTTCTGCATTGTTTTGACAGCCACATTACCAACAAATCACCTATTACAGGCTGGTGTCCAATTCAGCACAGATATTTCATCATACAAAAATGTATCTAACATTAAAGCAGCATTATCATCACATGCAAAAATGGCCAGAATCATGGAATGGTACGAATGTAACATTGTCAGCATCTGTTTACAGATACAATCCTGATGGGCATCGAAGGAGCAAACACGTGACCTTACCTCTTTCAGCTTCTCCATGTCCTGTTTGACCTTCTCATAGAGGTCGGTGGCTGCCCGCAGCTTGTCGGCCCATTCCTCCAGTTCGGTGAGGTCGAGGCCCCGGTCCTCGCTGCAGGACACTGATACAGCGCGGGGCTCCAGGACCGTTTCAAGTTGCATCTCAGAGGCACGGTTTTTGTTTCGCAACTCCTCATTTTCCTTCACCAGGCTCTCGATTTCATCCTGAGGAGCGTCGTTTGGCACGTCACACCGAATGTTAACGAATGAGAGACAACTGGAGGTTGGACTGTGCTACGGCGCATCAATCAGTGGACCATGGCAGCAGCAATACAAAGGTCACAGGTCACACTATCAAGTACTCGGGAGCACTTTACAGATAACATGGTTACCCACAACTACTTTACTTTAAAAAAACACTAAATACCTATGGTCTAAGGTTTGCTTTCCTACTATATATATCATATGGCATAACACAAAAGTATAAGGCTCTTGAGACCTGAAAGCTATGTACTACAATGTAAATGTAAATTGGTAAAAAAAGGTTTATAGGCCAAGTACACTTGCAGGAATTTGGTCTCTGCATTCATCCCATCCGTGAATTAGTGAACACACAGAGCACACAGTGAACACACAGTGAGGTGAAGCACACACTAACCCGGCGCAGTGAGCTGCCTTGCTACAGCGGCACTCAGGGAGCAGTGAGGGGTAGGGTGCCTTGCTCAAGGGCACTTCAGCCGTGGATGTGGGCATGAGAGAGCAGTGCTCAACCACTTCCCCCGCCCACATTTTTCCTACTGGGTCAGGGATCGAACCGGCAACCCTTCAGTTCCAAGCCCGAACCCCTAACCAGTAGGCCATGGCTGCCTCATAACAATTAAGTAATACATATCCATGGAGCCTCCACTTTCCTTTAATGTTTACTGTTCTTGTATAATTCAGACAGGTCCTGTGTATACAATATTGATTTTGTGTCATACAAAGCATCACAACTGTAACATGACATTTGTATTGGTTTTATTCCATCTAACATGCTGTCTCTTATTGATGTTGTGAAGACTCATCTCTGCAAAAAGTGCAATCGTCATGCCACATACTTTTTGTATTGTGTATGAGTGACCAAAAATAATATTTTCACTGACACATGGCATGTTCCTGAAGCAGATGGACGGTCAGGTAATATACCTCATACTCCTTCAGCAGCAGTTCTCCTCTGGTCTTCCTCAGACGTCTCTTCATGGTTGGGCTTGCAGGAGCATCACCCTCATTTGTCGCCCCTGTGGAGTGAAAAAAAGCCATAAAATACAACTAGAAAATGTAATTTCGAGGAAATTACCAGTGCATGAAAATATAAACATACTGTATATTAACATAAAATGCAAAACAAACTTTTATTTGAAAAAAGTTGGCAGGAGTCATAGTTGATAATAACTGACAGTTGAACAGTTAAATAGTTGAGTAGTGTAAATAGTTAAATTATTTAATAGTGAATTATTGTAGTGAGGACATTTATTTTGAAACTTTGAAATTTCTGGTTCTGGCTCTCTTAAGACTACAGATTCTGTTGAACAGAATCTGTAGTCTTAAGATAGCCAGATTTTATGCTAAAATATATAGTTTAAAAGTTGAATGTAGATAGTGTAAGGGATGTTGATAGACAGAAAGTTGAATGGATGTTGGTAGGCAGATTGTTTAATGCCACGGTTGTCAAACTGGGGTACGCGTACCCCCAGGGGTACATGGACTGATTTCAGGGGGTACGCAAAAAAGATCTAAGTCATTTGCCTTTTCAAACGTTTTCTTTATCCCACGTTGGTAACTTAACTTCCGCATTTGCACTGCACATTAAAAACTTATTTTCTCCGCATTAACAAAATATTCGAGAGTGGAGACAGAGAGGGTAAAACAGCGTTTCTTAAACTGTGGGTCGCGGAGACATGACGTGAAAAACAGAAGTTTTTTAAATTTATTTTTTTATCTGTAGCCTAGGCCCAGGTAGCACCCAATGCGCAATGGACGCACTGTGTTATTCATAGGGAAGCGCTTGTGTCAAGGCAGCTTAGTTAGTCCCGACCTGAATGAGATTTTGAACGAGGTTGTGAGAGTGGTGAATTTCATCAAGACCCGGCCGTTAAAAGCGTGTCTATTCTCCGCACTTTGAGAGGAGATGGGAGCTGACCAAAAGGCTGTACTGTTTCACAGCGAGGCAAGGCTTTCCCGAGGTAAAGTGCTGTTGCGTGTTTGAGCTCCGAGTCACCTCTTCTTGGAGGAAGAGCGCATGTTTGAATCTGCAAGCACGTTCACTAATGAACATTTCTTGACGAAGCTGGCCTATCTTAGCGATATATTTGGAAAGCTCAATGAGTTAAATCTCCAGTTACAAGGCAAAGACAAGCACCTAGCAGATAAGATCACTGCATTCAACAAGACGATTGTGTGTGAGATTAGGTGCAGATCTATTTAAAATCATTATATTCAGCACATTTGTAGGCCTATCATATGTTGACTATTGATGAGATTTGTATCATATGTTTATGATCCTATTTACTATTCTTGACAAAATTGATAAAAATAAATATTAATAAAAACAATTAAAAAAAAAACTTGTTAACAATTGGTGGTGTTGGGGGGTACTCCAGAAGATCATAATGTCTCAGGGGGTACATGCCTGTTAAAAGTTTGGGAACCACTGGTTTAATGGATGTTGGTGGATAGTTTAATGGGTGGATGAGTGAATGGTTTGAAGAGGATGAATGATTAGAAAGTCGGATGGAATGTGCCTTATATCCTTGTAGAATGGAGAGACACAGAGAGAGTTGGCCTAGTTGAGCAAAAAGCAGTTAATACAGTTTAATAATCAGTTTAACTGGCCATTTGATGGGTCCTAGTTGAGCAGCTGGAAGTTGATACAGGTGCAAATCAAATTAATTAGTCCATTGTGATGTCATAGTGCCCATGCAAAGTCTATGGGGAAAAATAAGCTTGTTTTTTGTTAATATCTCAAAAAGTATAAAGTTTACAAAAGGGTCATTCCACGTCAATTCAACCAGGGCCCACGCACTTAGGTCTCAAAGAAATCTGAAAAAAATTACCAGGTGTACCTATGTTATGTTGGCTGGGCTCTGTTTAGGCCTTCAGAAGACATATTTGTACTCAACATAGGGTCTTGATTTATTTCCCTTATTGAGATCAGTAGAAACACTCTCACAAAAAGCAATGAACAGAACATACATTCATTCAGGGTCTGAACAGCAGACCTCACAAAAATCATTTGGTTCTCATTTTCAGAGCACCCAAACACCTTGTGGGAATATACAAAAACATTTTTTATATTGTTTCCTTCACTCTCCATGATCCCTTCTTTTTAAAAACACCAATTTAACTCTACACAAAACATATTGATCTCAATGGTGCATTTTGCCCATGTTCAGGGTGGAAAATAAAATAGAAAGATTTGCATAAGTCAAATTGGTGTTTTTAAAAAGAAGGGATCATGGAGAAAAAAGAAAAAATATTTTAAAAATCATTGTATATTCCCACAAGGTGTTTGGGTGCTCTGAAAATGAGAACCAAATGATTTTTGTGAGGTCTGCTGTTCAGACCCTGAAGGGATTTCTTTTCTGTTCATTGCTTTTTGTGAGAGTGTTTCTACTTATCTCAGTAAGGGAAATAAATCAAGAGCCTATGTTGAGTACAAATATGTCTTCTGAAGGCCCAAACAGAGCCCAGCCAAAAACTCCAATACAATTTTGATCAACTTTGAGGGACAGTTATGACCATGCAGGATCATCCAGTCCAAATGAGACAATTTTGCTACAAAATATTCCTATTGATGTACCAGGATGCAAAATTTGAGCCTCCTACATGGTTTAGTTCTTGTGCTTTGGGCTTGTGAACTTTGACAAAAAAAAGAGGCCGAACAAAAACGACACCCCTCCTCCCCCTGTAAAACTGGCTGCATCTTGGAAAGTATTGATCTTACATAAAAGTAATTGTACAATGTCTCTCCTGGGTAACATAGGTACACCTGGTAATTTTTTCAGAATTTTTTGAGACCTAGTGCATGGGCCCTGGTTGAATTAACGTGGAATGACCCAAAAGTGAAAAATACATTCCTCAAGTATCCTTTTCAAGACCTACGTTACAAAGTTTGAACGAAGTTTCTACGTTAAACAGTTGAAGCTGAATTAGACGCAGAAATTTGGTGGGAAGAATAACTAGAAAAGCATTTCCTGAAGGAAATACAGTGCATGAAAATGCAGAAAAATATGATGTAAAATATCATACAGAGTAAAAACAAACTATATTGGTTGCTAGGTAGATGAGGTTTAATATAGTTAGAATGACTGAACAGTTAAATAGGTGGATAGTTTAAATGGTTAAATTATTTGCTAGGTAGATGAGGTTTAATATAGTTGGAATGACTGAACAGTTAAATAGGTGGATAGTTTAAATTATTTGCTAGGTATGAGGTTTAATATAGTTGGAATGACTGAACAGTTAAATAGGTGGATAGTTTAAATGGTTAAATTAGTTGCTAGGTAGATGAGGTTTAATATAGGTGGATAGTTTAAATGGTAAAATGATTTGCTAGGTAGATGAGGTTTAATATAGTTGGAATGACTGAACAATTGAAACAGTTGAACAGGATGTGTATGTGAATGAGACTGTATGCTTAACCCTTAAAGGAGTACCATCACACCGGTGTGATGGGAATGTTGAGAAATGAACGTTCTAAAGAATATCTGGGTTCATTGACATAACATAGAATTTTAGAACCTTCAATTGTTGCGGAACTTAGAATGTTCAAAAACCTACACCTTCAAGGGTTAAAGCCTGAGAAACTGACAGTTGATGCAGGTGGCCTGGCCACCTGGCAGAAGATTCTAATTGCTGTGATGTCATAAAGGCCTAATAGTTTTTAATTAATAGTTTAATCAATCAATCAATCAGTTTAACTGGCTCTTTGATGGGGCTTAGTTGAGCAGCTGGAAGTTGATACAGGTGCAAATCAAGTTAATTAGCCCATTGTGATGTCATCAGCCCAATGTTAAGTCTATGGGGAAATTTTGAATAGTTTTTTATTAATAGTTTAAAAAGTATAAAAGTTACAAAGATGAAAAATACAAAGCCCAGATGTCCTAAGTAAGGTATACGTAACATAGTTTGAATTAAGTTTCTACGTTAAATGGTTGAAGCTGCATTAACTGAAGAAGAAGAAGAAGAAGAAGAAGAAGAAGAAGAAGAAGAAGAAGAAGAAGAAGAAGAAGAAGAAGAAGAAGAAGAAGAAGAAGAAGAAGAAGAAGAAGAAGAAGAAGAAGAAGAAGAAGAAGAAGAAGAAGAAGAAGAAGAAGAAGAAGAATGCATTTTCATGCACTGTAATAATAAGAAGACTTCGGATAACAGAACAGTGCATTTTCATGCACTGTAATAATAAGAAGAAGACGACTTCGGATAACAGAATTTTTCATGTACTGTAACCTGTTCAAATGTAACATACTATACATTCACTGCTGGTATAATCATAATAAATGCAGTTAAGAAATATCAAAGTGCCTCAATATTGTTATACCCACATTAGAAGAGTGCAGTATAAAACATTGTGACTATCTGATACGTTTAAGAGTTACACTTATAAAAAGAGAGTGAGGTCTACGTGACCATTAGTATGGCCTAATAAAGTTCTTGGATTCTGCATTAGTTTTCAAATCCTAGATCTGTAGAGAAAATGTGAGCACACACAGACACAGACGTTTTAACAGCAACATCATATGAATGACTCCCTCCACACATCTCACCTATGATCTCCTTGCAGGGGTTGTCAGGGGTGATGGGCACCCTACAGGTAGGACATTGACTGGCCTTGCTAAGCCAAACCTCCATGCAGATAGAGCAGAAAACATGGTGATTGCAGCACACCACTGGCTGACGAACCTGCATTGAACACGATTGTAAGTATAGCATATGAGCTGCCAAGACTTTTCCCTCCAAACATACAATGATTGCATTAATCTAGAAATGTGCATCTTAAAATGTACATTTAATGCATGCATATTTAAAACTGGGGTAAAATGTAAAATTGGGGTTAACAGTGAAGTAGGGCCTACCATTGAGTTTTATATGAAGAATGCAGGCAAAGGCTGGAGCCCTGCACTATCCCCTAACAAACCAAAATGAAAGCCAAAGCCCATTAAGTCTACCACTTAGCTTACTGTGTTAACTTACCCAGGTTTGTCACCTCACCACCTACAGTAGGCTCATATACCCATACAATGTTTGCCATTTAACTAATGCATTTTAATAAAATAAAAGTAGCCTAAAAGACAAGTAACATTGATACACTGTTCCAAAAGACAAGTAGCCTAGCTCTTTCCCCCTATTCACAAACAGGTAATCTTGCCCATTTCACACCTTGTAAGCCAGGTGTGAAAGCAGTCAACCCACTCAAATCCACATGCAAGATCCACCTCTGGCCATATTTGTAGGACGCATGTGTCTGCATAGGGTTTACTTTGTGAACAGACATGCGTCCTGGGCCACAATTGAGGATGTCTTCATAATACCCTGCATAACAAGCGCCAATGCTTCATTAGGCTAGGCCACACACTTGCTTTTATCATATATTGATACAATGTTTCCGTCAAGCCTGAGTAAAGTAGTATGTTACATATTGGCAATGTCCCATAGTCAACGCTAAGTTTACTCAACTGAACTGTGTTATACTCGCCTTTCGGGTAACTGTGACACTAATCATAACTGAGGAGTGTTTTAATGAACATAACCGTTTTTATGTACATTTGCTAAATATCATTTTTCCTCTATCCAAAGCAAAATAATTGCCTTTAAATTAGCATGCACACGTTAGCTGCTAACAGGATAGACGCAGCTGTTACAACCCCAGGAAATCCAGTAAAATAATACATAATAATACCAGTAATAATACCTGTAAAATAATACAAACGTGTTAGCCTACCTTTCCGAGGCAAATCTGACAAGAAATCGGCAGTGTTAAGGATATGGTGACGTTTTGGTAGTTCGCCGCCATGATATTCCACTACGACGGCCAGCAGTAGGCTACACACGTTTCAGACAGACCGATAGAAAATCCCTCCAACACAAACAAAGCACGCTTCCCATCACACATAAGTACGGAAAGTCGTGAGGGTGAAACTTCACTGCTTGAAACCCGCGTTCATGAACATCTGACAATTCGATCGGTTCAACGGAAAACCAGTAACTGCATTTTTATTTTATTTTGGACTAAAAAGGTAACATATAATAATAACAAAAAACATTCGCTAGGCCTACTTGTACTTTTTGCATTTTAGGGGCAACAAAATGAAAACAGTATATTGCCTGCTGTAGCCTAACACACGAAAACATGCTCAGTGCAATAATTCATTGTGAAATCATTACAGAATGAAATGTCCTTCCATACCTATCTTGCAGAGAGACATTTGCAGCAGGCTACCAGACCGCATCATGCGCTAACACAATTAGAATTGAACTGCCGCAAAACAATCTTGTACATTGATTGCATCAAGCCGCCTGTTAGTAGCCTACTTCCACTAGCCTTCACTGCTCTTATTAGCTGCGAGTCATTCTTATCAGCAAGCTTGTTTGTGTGCCTCGGGACAAGCTCCGAATCCTCAAAGTGGAGTTAGAAAGGCACAGCACTGGCTATACACTTTACGCACCTTCGTGAAACTGCCGAGGTGTTGTTAGAGTAGGCCTAGGCCTACAGCACAAACTGGACCAGAATGGTCAGGTTAAATTTCCTACTTGTGTTGATGTTTGTAACAAGCAGTTCTGGAAGACCATTTTATTCATCTATTTTCTCAATTAAGACCATTGATTTCAGTAGTGAGGTCAAAATACTCAAAACTGAAAATATTTAATTTATGTAGGCTATACACACACCCATCACACCCACATAGGCTACCACATATAGAGTGACGACCCACCTCATTCCTCCAATAATGGAAGTTTGAGGAATGCGAGTTTTGACACTATGATTTGATTAAATCATCATGTTTGATAACAGCAAAATATTCTTTTGAAGATAACAGCGTTATTGAGGGTATGATCATCACCTGTTTTATGAACCATGGGCATATGTCTGAATAGTCTGATGAGGAGAGAAGATGTGTGTGTGTGGGGGGTTGCAGCATTCAGACGTGCTCTGGTTTCTGCCAGCATTATATTTCAGCTGAATATGTTCCGGACGACGCTTTGTAATCGTTCCATCATTAATTGGTGACAGTCAATTAATCACAGCCGGTTCATACTCCAGCCCCTATTGATCTCGTCCCAGGCCTTATTTTTCATCCTTAAATGGCATGGACGCCAAATTTGACTTGGGGCGGGCCAAGCGGAGGGTGGCGAGGCGATGACCCACCCGGGGGGGATGGATGGTGTGAGGGCCCCGCACCCCTGCCGAATAGCATCTTTACCATTTGGGCCGGAAAGGTTTAGACTGCCCTAAGAGCAGGGCGGCGTGGGGCCCCTTGCACCGCCGCTCTGCTGACCTTTTCTGTTTAAAGCTTAATCACTGACAAATGCTTACATTAATTAGCACTCGCTCGCCTGCACCGATCGCTCACTCTCGTCCTCGTTTGCTCGCTTCCTCATACCCCCTCCTGCCCAGCACAGCACGGCACCCCACCCAGCCACCTCCCCTGCTGAAGGGGGCCCTGGCAAAACAGACACAGTGACCCTCTCTCTCTTTCACACACATGCACACACACACACACACACACACACACACCAGAGAGCTCCCACACACACTCCTGCTACACTTCCAACCACTGTGTGAATTTTTGGTACTAAACAGTATGGATGTATTTCAATGTGTGTGTGTGTGCGTGTCTGTCTGTGTGTGTGAGCTGTGTGTGTGAAAGCTGATTATACACCTCTAAGGGTGGTGATCCTATTCCATTCTCCTGCAGGTTTGCGAATTGATTAGTGCCAACCCTGGCGGTGATCACCGTGGTGATGAGGAGAGCACCATGGTGACGAGGGGGTCTCTGTTGTGATGGGCCCCATCTCCTGAGTTTCTCTCTCTCCACAGGTCTGTGTTTGGGCAGGAGAGCAGCTGGTGGTTCCCTGCCGTGCCCTTTAACTTCAACTCTCTCCATCCTCCAACCTCCAATAATAGCCTGATACAGAGATACATTTTTAATCTTTGTGTCTCATATTTGCACTTGACTTTACATGCGTTCCATGTTCACATATAAATAATGTATTAATTTGTTGTTTTAACATTCAAAATGAAACAATTTTTGTACATTTTGAGGAAAAAAATATTTTTATAATGACTTGAACTAGATGTACCGCAGAGCGGTACAAAATATGACCGCCGCCCAGTCCAGCACATTTTTTCAACAAAAATAAATCACGCTGAAAGGCCTATATGATTCTAACTGTCTCACTAAATTGCATTATCCACACTCAATTCTCACTGGTATCTGCTAGACAACAAGTACCAAAACATGATTAGTTCATAGATTTCACATGTAAAATTCATTGTATACAACCCCACCCCCATCTTGCCTGTTCATAATTCTGAGAAATTCTTGAATTGTGTGCATGTGTATTAATACACGCTTTATGTTTATGTGTGTGGGTGTGTGTGTGTGTAATGCGTGCTTGTGTGTTTGCCTGCGTATGTGTGTTTGTGCATGTGCATGCATGCGTACATATGTCTACTGTGTGAGTATGTGTCATACGTATGATTACTGTGAATGTATGTGTGTGCGTGTGTATCTGTTTATGCACATGTGTGCACATGGAATGGGTTAACTTACGGAAAAAATTGGTCATCCTAGGCCCTACGGTTCTCAAGATATTCACAGAAAACTGTGTCTGCCCTACCCTCCTTTCGGGGGGTCCAGTACAGAGGGGGGGGCTACAGATCAAAACAAAAAACGATGGTTCCATGCTATCCATGTGGGGTTACATGCCCACCAAGTTTTGTGTACCCCGGTCTTTCAGTGTCCTGGGAATCCTTGTTGGTGTACGGTCACTAAATGTACACATAAATTATTTTATTGTACGGCCCCCCATGAACGAAAGTTCACAAAACTTGGCATGCATTCGGAGGGTGTCATAATGATCCTACACTTTCATGCAGTTTTGACCTGAGATATTGTGATGAAAACACCTAATTTTTTGCTTTTTAATTTTTAACTAGGTGGCGCTATACATGAAATAAGTGGTAATGGGATGGGTTGACATGCCCCCTTAAGACCAACATACATAAAAAGGTGGACCTCCTAGGCCCTCGGTTCTCGAGATATTCACAGAAAACTGTCTCCGCCACCTACAGGCCAGTTGGTGTATAGTAACATAAATTAATTTATTGTGTGGCCCCCATGAACGGAATTCCACAAAACTTGGCGTGCATACAGAGGGTGTCATAATGATCCTACACTTCCAATTTCGTGCAGTTTTGACTATGTTAGGTCACAGATACCTTCAATTACAACACCTCATTTTTACTTTTTTGTGTTTAACTAGGTGGCTATACATGAAATGAGTGGTTATGGAATGGGTTGACATGGCCCCTTGAGATCAACATACAAAAAAAAAGGTCCTCCTAAACCCTACGGTTTTTGAGATATTCACAGAAAACTGTGTCTGCCCCTACCCTCCTTTCGGGGGTCCAGTCCAGCGGGGGGCTACAGATCAAAACGAAAACGATGGTTCCATGCTATCCATGTGGGGTTACATGCCCACCAAGTTTTCGTACCCGGTCTTTCAGTGTCCCGGAATCATTGACGGAAATTTGGGCATGCGAAAAAGAAAAAAAAAAAAAAAAAAAAAATCTGACTAAACCTAAACGGCGGTCATAATAATATGTTCCTGAAAGTATATATGATAGTAGGAAGTTTGAAAGAGGTGCACTTTTAAAGGAGACTATAGTGAAAATGATCCTTATTAGGAATTTAACCTGGTGTCTGTTTGCAATCACCACCACCAACCCCCTCTTTCCTCAATCCCTTATTATGACCGCAGCGCAGCGAAGTCAGATTCTGATAATCAGATTGGTTTTTTTTTTTTTTTTTTTTTTTTTTTTTTTTTTTCTTTTTCGCATGCCCAAATTTCCGTCATTTGGTTCCGTAATTTGGTGGGTATGTAGCCCCACTAGACTTTTACGGAAAAATTTCATTTCGTCCCTGGGGACCATCACCCCCCCGTGCTGGGCCCCCCGAACCGCAAAAAAAACAGTTTTTCCTAAATAACTACCTGAACCGTGGCACTGAGGATGAAGAATCTTTTATGGTATGTTGGTCTCAAGGGCCCACATCAACCTGGCTCATAATCACTCATTTGTGATTTTCACCCCCACCCCTCCCCCGGTAAAAAATGAAAATGCAATATTATTCTGCTTTAATCGCCCCTATCTTCAGTTAAGATGTTCAGAACTGCACCAAATTGTATGTGTATGATTGACCTGGCATTCTCTGGGGGTATGCCAAGTTTCGTAGAATTTCATCCATGGGGGGGTCTAAAAAAAATTAGGTTATGTGACAACAACCTCCTGCTGAACGTCAGCAAGACCAAAGAGATTGTTGTTGACTTCCGGAGAGGTCACACCCAACACCTGCCACTGACCATCGGCGGTGCTGTGGTGGAGAGAGCGAGCAGCACCAAATTCCTGGGGGGTGCACATCAGTGAAGACCTCTCCTGGACCACCAACACTGCATCACTGGCTAAGAGAGCTCAGCGCTGCCTGTACTTCCCCTTGGAAACTCAGGCGAGCAAGTGCTCCACCAGCCATCATGACCACATTCTACCGAGGCACCATTGAGAGCATCCTCTCCAGCTGTATCGCTGTGTGGGCGGAAGCTGCACTGAATACAACAGGAAAGCCCTGCAGCGCATAGTGAACACAGCTGGAAGGATCATTGGTGCTTCACTCCCTCCCTGAAGGACATTTACACCACCCACCTCACCCGCCAAAACCGACCAAAATTGTGAGTGATGCAAGTCACCCCGCCACAATCTGTTTGATCTACTGCCCTCTGGGAAGAGGTACAGAAGCCTGCGCCCCCACTACCAGACTCACCAACAGCTTCATACACCAAGCTGTAAGGATGCTGAACTCTCTCCCTCCTCTCCCCCTCCACCCTCAGCTACATAACATCCTGGACATTGGACCCACAATGGCCGCCTGCACTACTCCACTTGCACACTTGAACACTTGCACACTTGTACACTTTACAACTTGGTGTTGTTGTCCTGAAAACACAACACTTCTGCTGCTCTTACATAACTTGCACCACTATGCCACTTTCTTTATTACTCAGGTCAAACAGAACTACCCAAGCCTCTTATTGGCCTGACTTTGCACTAGTTTTTTATTGACTGTCTATGCACAATTTCAACAAAATTTTGCTGCTCTTATTTTTTCATTATTATATGTGCCCTCTTATTTACTTATTTACTACTTTTTTGTTTACTTGAATGTTATGTTTGTCTGTGGACTTAAAATTGGTAAAATATGTCTTGTCTTCACCGTGGGATAGTGAGAAACGTAATTTCGATCTCTTTGTATGTCTGGAACATGTGAAGAAATTGACAATAAAGCTGACTTTGACTTTGACTTTGACTTTGACATTTAGTGACTGTACACTCATTGGCCTGTAGATGGCGGTGCACACATATACACATGCACACACACACAGGCACCCACATACTATCGGTATTAGAACGGCCGATACATAATTACAAATTCAGTAGGATTAAAAGAAAGCCAAAATAAATATTCATCATCATCATCATGGCTGCATTTTTCAGTATTGGCGATAAGTAGTCGTTTGTCCACTAGATGGCGCATCGTTGCAGTGAGACGTAATTTTGTTGGAAGTTAAAAGTGGGTTGGAAAAACAATGGACGCTTCCTACAAGGTCTGTAATTTACCGCAGAGAACATCTAATAAGGATAGGACGATATTCACATGAAATGTAATTCCCATTTCTTCTTGAAGCCGAAATAAATCTGAGGATGTTTATCGGACATGCTTGGTTTTTACTGCAGGTACGTTAATCTTATAAGGACCTAGGACCTCAATAAGGACCTAGGTAATGTTACCGTTAGTTGAGTGATGGAGGCCAATTTGATTGATTGCATTTGTAGAAAACTATAAATGCGGTTATACCAAGCAAATTGATAGCAGCACTGTTTGTATCTTTCGACTGTAATTTATTGCACGTGCTACAAAATCATTCTGTGCAATGGAAGATTTAACAACGTTACACCGGTCTGATACAGTTTTGCCTATACATGCGTGAGACTGAGACGCCTGTTTATTTTGTTTTAAGTGCGTGCAGGGTGTGAGAGGGGAATCGATGTGCTTTGATTCCAGCTTGGTAGTTGTAGTCTGTGAAATTAAAAAGCACGTGTGTGTGAAGTATCCAAACAATTACACCTTCATTATGGCTGCTTTAGCAACACACCTTAAGATACTGTGTAGTGGGTCCCATTTAGAAGTGGCTACTTCATTCGCGCTTTCCTTTACTCATGGAGCTGCGTGAATGTTATTACAACTTTGCGCCACGATATGGCAGTTTAAGTCCGCTTGATACTGTAAGGCGTAAGCCATTGGTTTCCAAAGGAGATTTTATTTGTGTAAGCCAGCATAGCCTATTGACAATTTATGTTGTAAATAGGCCTACCTTATAATCCTACCTGTAGCTTAGGGAAGCTAACAGCTTTCTATTAGGATCTAGTTTGTTATTTACCGTTTTGTCATAACTCCCTGATGCATTTTTGCATTTAGAATAGCCAGAGCGTGTATATCTCAATCGGAAAATGAAACAATATCGGGTGCCTATGGACTAGGCTGGGTTCACCCAGCCTAATCTGCCCGCTATTTATTTTTTGATTTCTTAAAAGATTGAGCTTGGTCTGATGAAAGACAGACTAGCCATGGACCTCAGTTACACAATGCAAGGGAACATGAATCAGCCTATATTTGCACGAACAATAACGGACAATAGCTCTTCAACTTTGGCCCGTTAAAATGTGTATGAACAGTCTAGCGACGCATTTCATCAAGGCCCATTTGGACATGTCAGTTATTTGCACCACTGGTTAGATGTAAAACAGCATTTCGTTTCAGACTACTGTTACTTAATTTGTGCATTAACAATAACGTTTCAGACTACTGTTACTTAATTTGTGCATTGACAATAAAGTATTACATGAACTAAAGATGTCTAAAATCTTATGTAGAAGAAGAAACATCCATCCATCCAAAAATGACCTTTGTTTTTGATAGCTGTTGAAAACGGCATGGAACTGACAGAGATGTTTTTTTTTATAAATACATAAAAAATAAATAAATAACATTATGCTGATACCTTTTGCTTTTCCCAAATACAATGTAGCCTACAGGTGTAAGTGACCTTTCATCAATCCAGTTGCAATGGATGAACTGTGATGAACTGCCCTACTTGTGATTGTTTAGAGATTTTAAAGGTTTTATAACAATGCTACATCTTCTTTGGCTATTCTACAATCTATTCACCTTTTCAGCACCAGTAGGCTACTTTCTGTGCAGCCGCACACACACACTCAGGCATGCCAAACAAGCATACACAAAAGTTTCAAGAGTGGGGGATGGAGTAAAATATGGAGACAAATTGAAGTGTGATTTATTTTCGCGGAACGGATGTCCAGGACTGAGCAGCGGTCATATTTTGTACCGCTATGCGGTACATCTAGTTCTTGTTCTCTCTGATTTTTAGATCTCCTTTCTACTTTTCCCCAGTGAGCACAAATCCAAAACACCCATACACATACACAGACCTAACTCTAGACCCAAACCCTCTGCTCACACAAAGATACACACAAACTTCAATCCAAACCACAACATAGTCCTCCTATCCTGTCCCTTGCACACACACACTCCCATAAGCACTCCCACACACATAGCCAAAGCAGAAGAGTGAAGTGGCTCATGTGTCTCTCCTCTCCTTGCCTCCAGTGAGCCCCCTGGGACATAGGGAGGGGTGGCAGTGCTGGTGATATTATGGTAATACTATCGCTTACTGCCCCTGAACCCCATATTACTCTCCTGTCCCCAGCATCTTTAGCACAGCTGGGCAGAGACATCATTACAAGCACTGTGGCAAGCTGTTCAGAGAAATAAAGAAAAAAAGACAGAGAGAGAGAGAGAGAGAAATAAACGACAACCATATAGGTGCAGTACACATATATCACAGGAAACATGATTAAAATCAAATGGGTGTAGGAGAGTGGAAATAAAATGCAAAACTTGTTATGAACACCTTATATCAAGTGCTGTCAGAATGGCCAATCATTTCTCCCTTTGTCTTTTCTCTGTTCCTGGCAGTGTAGGTTTTGCATTCTGAAGGGCACATGCCGGTGCAGAGAAGTTGTAAATAAGAATGTAAGCAGGCTCTATTCTCCAGTGTGTCAGGAGGACAAATATCCTGTTTACAGTGTCATGTGACTGGGAGAAAATAAAAGCTGTCTTACACAGGACACAATCATTCCACAACCTATCTTACTCAAGGCAAATGGAAATGTATTTGTGATTGATGATTGTTCCACATAAACTTCTGAAAGAAAATTAGAACATATCAATAAAGTGTATGTAACGCAAATTTGACATTAAATTATTATTATTATTATTATTATTATTATTATTATTATAATAAATATTTGATGTGTTTATTTTCTTCTCTGAGGTAGGCCTAGAGTTAGAGTAAAATTATGTGGCCCTTGCTACCTAAGTGGGTTACTAGATGATAGAATATAGATTATCCAAATGTGATTATAGATGTGGGAGATAACAAATTGCAATTGTATTGAGCCATCTAATTTTTAACACGTGTAGAAATTCAAATGATTCTGAAATGAGTGTGTGTGTGTGTGTGTGTGTGTGTGTGTGTATCTGTGTGTGTTCTGGGCTGGCCTGCATTAAAGTGTTTGACTCCCCCCAGCCCTGCTCTTCATCTATCACCATTCCTGACTGCGACTTGGTCCTGCTTAAGTGACTGCATTTGCACGCATGGAGCAGCTCTCATTCAGGCCTCTTATCAGATTAGACCTTTGAGTGGGCTAGATCAGTCACTGCCCAATGTGCTGGGTCTCTCTCATCTGTCAAAAGAGCACGGCTTATCTATTTCTCTTTCCTCTGCTGAACTAAAAAAAGGCAACCGCATCAAAGACACATATTAGGGGTTAAATATTGGCAGAGTAAAAAACTTAATTAAATCACTTTTTAAGTCTCTCTCTTTGATTATTCTATTTTCAGGGCTGTTTGTGATGTAGCTTCCATTAGGTCACTGATAGACGAAGCAAATCTATTAGCGTAGAAGACAGGAAAAGTGGTGGCCTTCTGAATATGCTAAAACGAACTATTAAAAATGCATAATGGCTCATTATTTTAGCCTTCCATGACCAGACTGGAGGTTAGCCATCCATTTCTGTCCCTCTTCTTCATTTTGTCTTTTTAATTGAGGAGCTGCTAGGGGTGCTGGATGTAGGCGGTGGAACTGAGCATACGATGGGGAGGAACTTGATCTGACGAACCTTAAGGTACTTGAGAAAGAACACAACGGTGAATAGGGAAGTGCTAAGCAGAACGTTCTCCTCTCTCATTTTCTCCAGAGTGCTGTTGAGGCTTTTTTCAGTGTACTTGACAGTGTGTTGTGTCTTGTTGCGCTTGTGAGGCATCTGTTTTGCCATACATATATAAACATACAAGCATTCTCAGACAGTGACAGACACCCCCCCCACACACACACACACACACTCACACACCAAAGGAGTCACCCCCAACATGCACCATAAGGCCTTATTAATTATTTGTGACCACTTGACTTCGTATTGTTCAGCCAGTGGCCGGGTCAAAGATTATAATTACCACTTTGCTGTTTGTATCGTATTCATCTCAACTTGCTTTTAGTGCAGTATTACTCTCTGCATCTCCTCTGTCTCCTTCTCTCTCTCCCTCTCTCTCCCCCCTTCTCTCCCTCTCTCTCTTCCTTTCTCTCCCTCTCCCTCTCCCGTACACAAGACCAAAAGTGCAGGCACATCATTTATTGATAAGACAAAAAGAATGTAATGAAATTATCAATGTTCCTGAATTAATTATGAACATGATTAAGAAAGCTAAAATCTCTGGAGCCAGGCTCTCATTACCCATGCAGTCTTAGGGATGGCTTTCATTCAGGGGAGAGAGGCGAAAGAGCCGCCCTTCAGCGGCAGACCCTGCACTGCTGCTCCCCTTGCCCCAGCACAAGGTGCTCTTCCCTGGGCAGCATCCTGCTCCGGCTACCCCTGACTCACCCGGCACCAGCTTCAGCCTCCAGTCAGCCAGTCAGCCGAACAGCTGCTTCTCTAATGGGCTTTTTTGTCATCGCTGAACAAGTGGCCTGTGATGTGTGTATGCCTGTGTGCATGTCTATGTGTGTGTGTGTGTGTGTGTGTATGGATGTGTGTGTGACACCCCTGTGGATGTGAAATCTTCCATCGTTACCCCTTGACAAGGTCTTGACCTTAACTTGGAAGAGGAAAAAAATCAGCTTTCGCTTAAGGTAAGAGAAGCATCTTAGCTACTTGACAAGCACACCTGTTAGGCTGAAAATGTTGTTTTGTAACGGCTTTGTTTGCACTTGGCTCAAGTTCTTTAACATTCAGAACTTGCGCATGTTCAACTCTAAAAAATGTCTGCTTAGACACAGCTGTTTGTTTCAAACTTTTCCCTGTACTCTGTTTGGGTCCTTCACAGCACTGTAGTTCTGTGTGCATCTTACTGTAGGGTGATGTATATCTCTCCTCCTGTGTTTCTCTCCTCCCTGCCTATGCTTGTGATCTGTGCGATAATTACAATATGTTTTGACAAATGAGGAGGAATGTCTGGTGGTCTCTGGTTTATCATAATCAAGCTGGCGAATATGACAATTCAGAAAGCAGCAGCCTGAGCAGGGAGACAGGCACTAAGAGGCTGTTCATTTCAGCGCTGTTTCAGCCGTCAGCTGTGTGCAGATGGAGTTAACAAACTGGCGTCCGTCGGGAGGATTCCAATCAACTGGATTTATTTCACACGCGGATGCTAGGCTAACAAAGCGAGCTTAACTGTCAGCTGAGAGATGAAAATGTTTTGCCGCTGAGAGCTTTCTTCTCACTCTGCATAGGCCATGCATACTGTGAGACAACAGTGACACACTCTAAAGAAATATTATGGCATACATGGACAGTCTAACAAGTTAACAAGTCACATATTCCTGGATGGCCATATGATTGAATTTAAAATGGTGAATATTTCTCTGATTTATTATTACTATTATTATTATCATTATTATTATTATTATTATTAGTTATATTTATTTAAAACAATAGCTTCCAGATGTATTTAAATACAATGTTGTTTGTATATTTACAATTGAAGGACTACTAATGGGTGACTCTAAATTATAAAGGATCTTTTATAGCTTTATCTTTTCAAAAGTATCAAAAATACTTATTTGTCCTTTGTTTTATTTTTATGTGACTGTCTTAAAATCCTTTTTCTCTACTTGTCTGTATGGGAGCAGAGTCAACATGTGAAACCAAGAATTAGCACTTTTATTATTTATTAGAACACATTATATGACTCGTTTGTGTTGCATAGATTTATCTTTAAGCATTTATCTCACCACAGATACTAGATAGCAAGGGTGGGAATTTAAACTGCTTCTTTAAATTGTAGAATCATTTCTTTTTGATGCCGAATCTTGACGAGGACCACAAAGTAACTCCTATTAAACAATGTGTGAGTCATGTCCCATCTCCCTTAGTCCTTTGGCTTACCCAGAGGTCGTGGCGAGAGCTCCAGGGAGACACTCTGGGGTTAATGTGTGGTCTTGGGCTCCCGGATTGATCCGGGTATTGGATCACACATAAAGGCTGCCGTTACTGGATATTACCCCGCGCTATCGGCCTGCCTGCTGGGGGGGGGGTGGGTGGCTTGGGGTAGATTGGTGAGAGTGGAGAGGAGGGGTTGGTGGGGCGATAAGAAATGCTTACCACAGAGGAAGCTCCAACCAGGCAGATACAGTTTCCCAGAGTCCTCGGGGAGGAGCCGCCTCGTGCTGCAAGCTCAGGAACTTTTTACCTCATCGAGTAAATTCTGGCCCTTATCGAGTTACCGGAGGCCGCAGCACAGAATGCTGCAAATATTTAACCATTGTCATCAGAGGCAAAGAGGGAAAGAGAGGAGAGAGAGAGAGACTGAGGAGGAGAGGAGGAAGAGAAAGTCCACTGAAGAGGAGAGGAGCAGCATGGCCATAAAAGTGCATCTGCTCTCTCAGAGATAATGAGGTAGATTGGGGACCGGGTGGGGGCCAAGGAGTGGGGAGTGTGTTGTCGTAAAAGCGGTAAATGCTAAGCACAAGAGGGCATTTTGCTTTTTAAAGAGTTTCTCAACTCAAGTTTAAATGGGCGATTGGCATCACGCTCGTTGGCAATTCATCGGGGCTCCCAGAGTTATCACAATGAGATTTCGAGTCATTTTTTTCCCCCGCACTGTAACCAACCTGTAGCAGTGATGCTCCTCTCTGTCTGATCCCCTGGAGGAAGATCTCGGCTGTGTGAAGGTGGATGTTTCATCCCCACCTCCCCACTCCTCCCTCCACCATGAGGAAACAAACCCAAAGTTTCTTATCGGCAGCTAATCTGCAGCCTGCACTGTCTCAGCACCTGAGTCTAACAAACTGCCCTGGAATATTCCGGCTAATGAAGCTATTAAAGCATAATGCCTCCCATGGATCAGACAGAAGGGGATGATCGAGGGTGGGAGGGGGGCGTAATATATTACAGTGGTCCTTTTTTTGGTGGTGTGGCGAGGGAATGCTGCCCCCTCTCAGAGATGCCGCCTCCAGTGTGGTTTCCACGGCACTAGCCAGCTAGCATCTGCCGCAGGCCTCCAGCCAGGCATGGTGGCCCAGATGGTGCGTTAAGCAGGCTAATTATTTCGACACAAAACTCTGATAGCACCCCCTCCACCAGACACACAAACATATATACAGACACACACAGTTTCATTTTTACCCATGGGGGCGTACCTCCCTCTCTCTGTGATAAAAACGTAAATGCCAGAGTGCAGGAAATGTGAGCTGGCAGACGGGTGGCAACTATGAAAAAAGCAAGAGAGGAACAGAGTAGGAAAGAGAGCAGGAATAAAAGGGGGATAGAGAGAAATGGACAGAGACAGATAGAGATGGATGGGGAGAGAAAGAGAGAGAGAGAGAGAGAAGGGTCAGGTTGAGAGGCTTGTCCTGTGTGGCTTAATCTGCCCCGGGAAAGAAAAGAACAAACATGTTGGGATGAGGCAGTCCCACTCTCTCACTTTCTCTCTCTGCCCCCCATTTCTGGGTATATCTCTTTGGTCCTCCTTTCATATTTGGACTTCTTTGTGTCTTTGTCTCTTTCATTGCTCTGTCTGTGTCTGCCTCTTTCTCCTTCGTCCCACATGCCTACATCCATCCTTACACAGTAAAGCAGATTGTACGAACTTCTTCCAAAGAAAGCTACCGTGATAATTAGACGCATGGACTTGCATAACACTAGATCTAAGAGGCAAAGAAGAGATGAAATAACAGTATGATTCCATTTGAAATTAGATTATATTGTTTAAATTATATTGCTATTGAGTTTTAGTAAAGTTTTAATAAGTTATTAACACAATAATTGCTTCAAAGTGCATTAATCCAAAACATAGTGTCTTTACTCAAACTATGCTATTATACCACTCAAACTTTCTCAAGTATCTTACATTTGTGTGCTTTATAATATAGTGAAAAATAGTACAACATTGTTGACTGTTCATGTGAGGGTTTCTCAGTGTAGTGTGCGTGTGCGTGTGCGTGTGCGTGTGTGTGTGCGTGTCTGTAAGTGGATGCGGTATTTATGTGTTTCCCACTGAATAGACCCTCTTTGGAGTACTTCATAACACCTCACCAGAGAATTACATGGCAGTTACCACTTTATTTGTTCTCCCCATATTTAGTTAGAGGATGTTTGTCTTTTTCATCCTCTCGTGCTCCTATCACTATCTTTTACCCACTCACTCTCTCCCACCCTGGCTCCTCTTGAAGGCTTTATCTGAGATTCTATTTGCTTTCTTTTGTGTTGAGCCTTTGATGATCATCCTCAGAAGTATTGAGCTGTGAATGTGAGAGTTTATTAAGGGATAGACTGAAGTACACATACACACACACACACACACTTATATCTAAATACACACTAAATACACACAGAAGGAAAGAAAGAAAGAAAGAAAGATACACATGCACATATGCACATAACCACAAACATATTCACACACACAAAGACACACACA